>NW_005871474.1:544818-565346 GCF_000147115.1 Myotis lucifugus
GAAATGCTGGTCTAGCCATTCGATCAATATAAACAAATCCCTGATCGTTATCCTTAACTCCTCCCCTCCTCATCCCCACATCTAACTTGTCACCAAATTTCCATTGATTTTACCTCCTAATCACTTTCAAATCCACTTTTTTTCTTTTCCTACTGCCACCATTTCTAGTCCAGGGTGCCATCTTCTCTCTACTGCTTCACCGAAACAGCCTCCCATCTGGTGTCCTAGCTTTCTGACTTCCCTTTCTCCCATTCTCCACTGGAGCTGTCTTTCAGAACTTCAGATTTGCTCAAATACTTCACTGCTTACTCATCAGTGGCTCTTTACCGAAGGAAGTCTAAGACCCCTCACATGACCTATAGAGTCCTATGCGATCTGATCCTTGCCTACCTCTCCAGCCCCATCTCTTAACACTAGACCATTTTCTTTCTTGTGCCTGGACTCTCTCATCTCTTACCTCCTCCTGTGTAACTCTTACTTATATGGAAAGTTCCAGTCCAGAATTCCTTCATCTAGAAAGCTTTTAGGACTTGCCAACATCAGGTTAGGTGCCTATTTCAGAGATCCAGCCACCATATCCTAATGATTTAAATGTCCTACCTACTATACCCCAGAAAGGGCATGAGTCTGCCCTTGTCTATTTGCCATCGGTGACTGGACAAGGGGTGGACACGAGCCAGATGCAGTTAGTCCATAGTCTTGCCATTTATATATTTGCAAAAAGTATTTGAAAATGTGGAGAAAAGGAGACAGCAAACAGCAGGAAGTGAGGCAGAAAGTTGTATAGAGAGAGATTACGATGTGGAATAAGGCCCTGAGGCTGTTGGTTTTTGCTGCGTTAGTAACAGGGTTTATAGTGGTAAGCAGCAGAAGATGATCTGGTTAATTTAGGCTGAAAGGAATGTATTAAAAATACATTGGCTACTTTACAGATTTGTCATGAGGGCTAGAGAACCAAACTTGGAACTGTGTAGCCAGGACAGTGCCCAGAACTAGGCTGCAGAACCAGTCTGGTGAGCAAAGCTCTGCTCCTGCTGCAAGACCAGGTCATTGAAGCTTGGACTGCTCCAGCTGCCGAGCCAGGGACTCAGTGTTTACACAACCTCCCGCTGCAGAGAGAGAGAATTCTGTGCCACTGCTACTCTTTGTGATACTAACTCCTGAATCAACATCTGGTGTGACCTGATTGATCGTGTGCCTGTGACTCCGTGGGTCAGTGAAAGCAAGTATCTGATATTTCCAGCTTTTGTCATAGGAACCAAGTTCTGCTTCTCCAAGGATTCATAAGTTGAAGGATTTTTGCAGTCATAGGTAAGAGATTCATGTGCTTTGGCACCTGCTGAAATGATCCTATATTTTATTTTCTTCCATGTCAATGTCCTTAATTTTTTCCAATTTTGCATCTTTGAATGCTTGGGATGAACCCTATGTGGCCATTATGAATTATTACTTTTTTTTAGTATAATTCTAGGTTGGTTTGCTCACATTTTATTTAAAACTTTTACATCTACATTAGAACATAAGAGTGGTCCAAGCTGATGTCAGCATCATGATTAAGAAGACTCCATTGTTGCTCCACTTAAACTTGCAACAGGTCATACAACTATCACTCAGTAAAGGATCCTTGCTTAACACAAACACACCTGGAAGATTCAGGACATCAGAAGGTGGGCGTATTGAAGTAAGCAGGGGAAGTGGCACGGGGGAAGGACGGGACAGTGGGCACCGATGCAGTTCAGCATCCACTGCAGCTCCTGCAAGAGTCAGGGTGCGGCCCTTCTCCTCATGTGGCCTGGAGCATAAGAGGAGGAGAAGTAGTTTCTCACTTGAAAAAG
Organism: Myotis lucifugus; assembly: GCF_000147115.1. Taxonomy (NCBI): domain Eukaryota; kingdom Metazoa; phylum Chordata; class Mammalia; order Chiroptera; family Vespertilionidae; genus Myotis; species Myotis lucifugus. Next base: position 546,654 of record NW_005871474.1, read on the forward strand.
GACATCTCCTTTCTCCTTTCCCCGTCAGGGCAGAGCCAGGTAGAGGTGGCTGGGAAGCTTAAAACAACAGAACAGTGCTGACAGCCATTACTGGGAGGGGGATGGAGCTGCAAGATGGCTAATTTACCTCCCCTGCCCACACTCCCTGGCAGAGCCTGGTAAAGAAAACTGAGATGACTTAAGCACCACAGCAAGAAGAAAGTAACCTATCCATCAACCTGCTGAATTGTTGAGAGCAAACAGCATCTAAACAAGAAAAAAGTTCATCACCTCCATGCACAGGCAGAGAAGCAAACCATTAAAAACCATAAACAACTAAGGTAACAGAAAGAAAAAAAGTCCCCAGACTCAAAGTCAAACTCAAAGTCAAAGATCGCAGTTATGAAGAAGCTTTCTGTGATATACACAGAAAGACAGTTCAGCCCTAGCTGGTTTGACTTAGTGGCTAGAGCGTCAGCCTGTGGACTGAAGGGTCCTGGGTTCGATTCCAGTCAAGGGCACATGCCCAGGTTGCAGGCTCAAACCCCAGTGTGGGGCATGCAGGAGGCAGCCGATCAATGATTCTCTCTCATCTTTTTTTTTTTAATATATTTTATTGATTTCTTACAGAGAGGAAAGGAGAGAGATAGAGAGTTAGAAACATCGATGAGAGAGAAACATCGATCAGCTGCCTCCTGCACATCTCCTACTGAGGATGTGCCTGCAACCCAGGTACATGCCCTTGACCGGAATCGAACCTGGGACCTTTCAGTCCGCAGGCCGACGCTCTATCCACGGAGCCAAACCGGTTTCGGCTCTCTCTCATCTTTGATGTTTCTCTCTCTCTCTCCCTATCTCTCTGAAACCAAAATAACAAATAAACAACAACAAAAACCACATAATAAAGTGCCCAATAAAATTACAATTAAAAAAAAAAAGACAGTTCAGTGATTTTTACCAAAGAGATTGAAACTATAAGAGAGAACAAAAAAGAAATTCTGGAGCTGAAGAACTCAATAAAGGAGAAGAGGAATACACTAGAGAACATTGAAAATAGAGCAGATCAGATGAAAGAGTGAACATGAAGATAAAAATTTTTTTTTAATATTTTATTGATTTTTTACAGAGAGGGAGAGAGAGGGATAGAGAGTTAGAAACATTGATGAGAGAGAAACATCGACCAGCTGCCTCCTGCACATCTCCTACTGGGGGTGTGCCCGCAACCAACGTACATGCCCTTGACCGGAATCGAACTCAGGACTCTTCAGTCCCCAGGCCGACGCTCTATCCAGTGAGCCAAACCGGCTAGAGCAAGATAAAAATTTATAAGTAAAACAACAACAACAACCTATAAGTGACTCAGGAGGGAGAAGAAAGAGAACTAAAAGGTTGTTGGTTTTTTTTTTTTTTTTTTAATGAAAGAACTCTATGAGAACTATCTGACTAAATTAGAAAGAGCAACGTGAGGATCATAGGTATACCAAAAGGAGAAGAATGGGAGATGGGAACACAGAACTTAGTGAAAGAAATAATTGATGAGAACTTCCCAAGCTTATGGAAAGAACTGGACTTTAGAATAGACTCTAAAGTGGTTCTCAACCTTCCTAATGCCGCGACCCTTTAATACAGTTCCTCATGTTGTGGTGACCCCCAACCATCAAATTATTTTCGTTGCTACTTCATAACAGTAATTTTGCTACTGTTATGAATCGTAATGTAAATATCTGATATGCTATATGTGTTTTCCGATGGTCGCGACCCACAGGTTGAGAACCGCTGGGAGGAAGCTAATAGACCAATGCTAAAAGAACTTCTCCAGGTCACATTTTATTCAAACTGTCAAAAATTAATCTTCTGTCCTGCGAGGATAGAAGAAGATGGCATCTGCAGGCCAGAAAGAGACCCTCTCCAGGAGCCTATAGCATGCACCCTGACCTGGGACTTCCCGTCTCCAGAAGCTCTTCTACCACAAACAAAAAGACAAAAGTATACAAAGCTTTGAGTAAAAAGAACAATACACAGACAGAAACAGGAAACTGCAAAACTACTTCAGAATAGGATATTAAATAATTATAACATAAAGGTTAAAGGGGGACATTAAAAATAACTACAATTACTGAAATTTGGTAACAAATGTACAACATAAAGAGAGATAATTCGTAACAACAAAATCATAAAAGGGGAGGAGAAAAAGGATCGAACCGATACAGGTGAATGAAGATAAAAGGCAAGTAGAAGAAAAAGGACTATTTTATGCATGAGAAATTTTACACAAACATAATGGTAACCACAAAACAAAAATCCAGAACTAAAACACAAAACAACAAAAAAGTAACAGAAAAAAACATAATAGTAAACCACCAAAACAAAATAGTGAACAGAATCACAAGGGAAAAGAAACAATGGAGATACAGAGCAATCAGAAAATGAGAGATAAAATGGCTGTAGTAAGTCCCTATATATCAATAATCACCCCAGGTGTAAATGGACTAAACTCACCAATCAAAAGCACAGAGCAGTGGAAGGAATTAATAAACAAGACTCTATGTTGCCTGCAGGGGATTCATCTAAGCTCCAAAGACGAACATAGACTCAAAATGAAAAGGTGGAAGATGATACTTGAAGCAAATGGCATCTCGAGAAAAGTGGGCACAGCAGTACTTATATCAGACAAAATAGATTTCAAGATAAAAAAGGTAATAAGAGACAAAGATGAGCACTTTATAGTGACAAAGTGGATAATACCAAGAAGATATAACACATACACTAGTATATGCACCAAAATACATAAAGCAATTACTAACAGTCCTACAGGGGAAAACGGACAAAAATACAATTATAGTAGAGGACTGAATACACCATTGTCAGCAATGGACAGATCCTCCAGAGAGAAAGTCAATAGGGAAGTTAGACAAAATGGACTTAATCAATATTTATAGAACTTTTCATCCCCAAACAACAGAACACACATTCTCCTCAAGAGCACATGGGACATTCTCAAGGATAGAAAATACCAAAATGTTGGTATGTCATATTGTCATTTTTAATTGTCTCTCCATATATTTTGACATTTTCTTTTACTTCTTCTTTGACACAATAGTTTTTCAGTAGCATGTGGTTTATTTATTGATTTTAGAGAGAGGGGTGGGGAGAGAGAAACATCGACTTGTTGTTCCACTTATTTATGCATCCATTGGTTGCTTCTTGCATGTGCCCTAACCAGAGATCAAACCTGCAACCTTGGCGTATCAGGACACAGATCTAACCAACTAAGCTATCCAGCCAGGGCAAGTAGCATGTTGTTCAATCTCCACGTATTTGTGGGTTTTCAACTTCTTACAGTTAATTTCCAGTTTCTTTGAAAAGAAAAATAAACTTGACAAATCTTTGGTTAGATTCGCTAAGGACAAAAGAGAAAAGACTCAAATAAAATCAGAAATGAGTGAGGAAAAGTCACAATGGATATCATAGAAACACAAAGGGTTATACAAGAATATTCTGAAAGCCTATACTCCACCAGATTCACTAACCTATAAGAAATGGACAAATATACAACCTTAGAAATATACAGCCTTCCTAGACTGAATCATGAAGAACTGGAAAACCTAAATAGACCAATCACTAGTAAGAAAATTGAAACAGCAATCACAAACTACACACACACACACACACACACACACACACACACAAAGTTCAGGACTAGATGGCTTCTCTGGTGAATTCTACCAAACATTCAAAGATGTAATACCAATCTATCTCAACCTATTTTTAAAAATTGAGGAGAAGGAGGAGGATATACTTCTTACCTCATTTTATGAGCCCAACATTATCCTGCACTGTTATTCAACATAGTACTGGAAGTGCTAGCTAGAGAAATTAGACAAGAAAAAGACCAAAAATAAAAGGCATCCAAATTGGGAATGAAGAAAACTGTCCCTACTTGCAGATAACATGATTCCATATGAAGAGAACTTTAAAGACTCAAAAAAAAAAAAAACTATTAGAAATCATAAACAAATACTGTAAAGTTGCAGGACACAAGATCAATTTACAAAAATTCATTGCACTAACAATGAAACATCAAAAAGAGAAATAAAGAAAATAATCCCATTTGTAAGTGCAACAAAAGGGATACAATACCTAGGAATAAACTTAACAAAGAAGGTGAAGGACCCATACCCAGAAAACTGTAAGACATTGTTGAAACCGAATAAATGGAAAAATATTCCATGTTCATGGATTGGAAGAATTAACATTGTTAAAATGGCCATATTACCTAAAGCAATATACAGAATTAATGCAATTACTATAAAAATCCCAACGGCATTTATTTTTACAGAAACAGAACAAAAAAATTCTCAAATTTGTATGGAAACACAAAAGACCCCAAATAGCCAAAGCAACTAAAAAACAAACAAAACAAAACAAAGCCAGAGGTATCACACTCCCTGACTTCAAACTATACAACAAAGCTACAATAATCAAAACAATATGGTATTGGCAGAACTACAGATACTCAGACCAATGGAACAGAATTGAGAGCCCATAAATATAGAAAATAGACACACAGATATAAAGAATAAGCGGATGGTTGCCAAAGGGGAGGGAGATGGAAAAAATGTTTTTAATTTTATAAAGGACTGAGAGCCCAGAAATAAACCACATATATATGGGTAACTAATTTTCAACAAAGGAGCCAAAAACATACAATGGCGAAAGGAAAGTCTCTTCAAAAAACGGTGTTGGGAAACCAGAAAGTCATATACCAAGGAATGAAAGTAGACTGCTATCTGACACCATACACAAAAATTAACTCAAAGTGGATGAAATACTTGAATGTAAGACCTGAAACAACAAAACACACAGAAGAAAACACAGGCATTAAACTTACAACATTGGCCTCGGTGGTGTTTTGTGAACTCGACCCCAAAGGGAAGGGAAATAAAAGCAAAAATAAACGAATGGGACTATCTCAAACCAAAAAGCTCTGCACAACAACAACAAAACCATCAACAAAACAAAAAGGCAACCAACAGAATGGGAGAAGAATTTGCAAATGATACCTCCAATAAGGGACTAATATCCGAAATATATAAAGAACTCATACAACTCAACAGCAACAAAACAAACAACCCAAATAAAAATTGGCAGAAGATCTGACTGGCAGAAGATCTGAATAGACACTTCTCCAAGGAAGACATACATCTGGCCAACAAATATATTTTTTAAATGTTCAACATCACTAGTCATAAAGGAAATGCAAATCAAAACCACGGAATACCACCTCACACGGTTAGAATGGCTATTACCAATAAGACAAGAGATTACAAATGTTGCAGAGAACGTGGAGAAAGGGAACCTTCATATATTGCTGGTGGTAATGTAAACTGGTGCAGCCACTCTGAAAAGCAGTATGGATGCTCCTCAAAAAATTAAGAATAGAGTTACCATATGCCCAGCAATCTCTCTCCTAGGCATCTACCTAAATTTTTTTAAATAGTTTTATTAATTTCAGAGAGGAAGGGAGAAAGAGAGAGAGATAGAAACATTAGTGATGACAGAATCATCGACAGGCTGCCTCCCACATGCCCCACACTGGGGATTGAGCCTGCAACCCAGGCATGTGCCCTTGACCGGAATCGAACCTGGGACCCTTCAGTCTGCAGGCTGACGCTCTTTCCACTGAGCCAAACTGGCTAGGGCTACCCAAAATTTTTGAAAATACTTATTTGTAAAGATATATGTACCCCTATGTTCATTGCAGCACTATTTACAATAGCCAAGACATGGAAATAATATAAGTGTCCATTAACAAATGATTGGACAAAGATGTTGTTCATATATATGATGGAATACTATGTGGCCATAAAAGATGAAATATTGCCATTTGTGACATTTACAGATGCCATATTATAAAGGTGTATATCTGAAACTTATATAATGTTATTATTAACCAATGTCACCCTAATAAATTTAATTTTTAAAGGTATAGAGCCTCTGCCGAAACCGGTTTGGCTCAGTGGATAGAGCGTCGGCCTGTGGACTGAAAGGTCCCAGGTTCGATTCCGATCAAGGGCATGTACCTGGGTTGCGGGCACATCCCCAGTGGGAGATGTGCAGGAGGTAGCTGATCGATGTTTCTCTCTCATCGATGTTTCTAACTCTCTATCTCTCTCCCTTCCTCTCTGTAAAAAATCAATAAAATATATTTTTTTAAAAAAAGTATAGAGCCTCACACTAGTCGGTTTTGCTCAGTGGATAGAGCGTCGGCCTGCGAACTGAAAGATCCCAGGTTCGATTTTGGTCAATCCCCAGTGTGGGGCTTTCAGGAGGCAGCCAATCAATGATTCTCTCTCATTATTGATGTTTCTATCTCTCTCTCACTCTTCCTTCCTCTCTGAAATCAATAAAAAAATATTAAAAAAAGTATAGAGCCTCATAAGTTAAAAATAAACAAAGAAAATGAGAGTGACCCATAGATTTCTTTTGAGGGGCTTTGTCTTTTTCTGTTGGTTTTGTTCTGTTTTGTTATTGGAGTTACATTGGCCTTGTAAAGTAATTTGGAAATTTTTATATTCTCAGGAAAAATTAGAGCTCATAGGGGTTTTCCGTTCTGTGCAGGCTTGGTGGAATTCACCTATAAAACCATCTGGACCTCATGCCTTTGGGGGGATAGATAGCTCCTTGAATACCTTTCCAATTCCTATCATAATTATTGCTCTGTTGAGATTTCTTCATGTTGAGTCAAACTTGGTAATAGATATTTCTACTAAAATATACCTTTAACATGCCTGCTCAAATTTACTATTGCAAGTTTGAACATTTATATTTTTATCATTTGTTAAAATCTCCTTATCTATAGTAATAACCCCTAATATTGTTTATTTGTATTTTCTCTTTCTCTCTCTTTCTCTCTTCCTTCCCCTGCCCCTTCCTTTCTTTCTTCATCAGACTTACCAAAGATTGGTCTATTTTATTGGACCAGTTGAAGAACTAAATTTATTAGTTTTACTAGTCAATTGCTGTGCTTTTAATATTTGATGATGAATGTCTAGTTCAGTGATGGCGAACCTATGACACGCTTGTCAGAGGTGACACATGAACTCATTTTTTTGGTTGATTTTTCTTTGTTAAATGGCATTTAAATATATAAAATAAATATCAAAAATATAAATCTTTGTTTTACTATGGTTGCAAATATAAAAAAATTTCTATATGTGACACGGCACCAGAGTTAAGTTAGGGTTTTCAAAATGCTGACACGCCGAGCTCAAAAGGTTCGCCATCACTGGCTAGTTTCATCACTAATAATTCCTTATACTTTGAGCTTATTTTCATGTTCTCTTTTTACCTTCTTGAGTTGAAATCTTAGTTCACTAAAAAGATTGGAAATACAATCATTTTTGCTTTTTAGGTAAATCCACTTAAATTATACTTTTCATTGGAGTGCTGCTTTGTGCCATCTCACATGCTTTCTCATGAATAGTGTTGTTGAGCCCATTTCAACTGAACTTTAATTTCAACTACTATATTTTTAGTTCTAAAATTTCCGTTTGGTTCTTCTTTAGACCTATTTCTCTGCTAAAGCTTTTTATTTTTCCTTTGTTTCAAGCAAGTCATAATTTCTTGTTAAAGCATTTTTATCGTGGCTGCTTGAAAATATTTTTTTTCAGATAATTTTAATACCTCTCTCCTTTGGGTGTTGGCAGCTGCTGATTGTCTTTTTTTCATTCAATTTGAGATCTTCCCAGTTCTTTTAAAAAAATATATATAGCCCTAGCTGGTTTGGCTCAGTGGATAGAGCCTCGGCCTGCGCACTGAAGGGTCCCGGGTTGATTCCGGTCAAGGACACATGCCCAGGTTGTGGGCTTGATCCCCAGTAGGGGGCGTGCAGGAGGCAGCCGATCAATGATTCTCTCATCATGGATGTTTCTAGCTCTCTCTCCCTCTCTCTTCCTCGCTGAAATCAATAAAAATATATATAAAAAAATAAAAATATAAATAAAATATATATAAAAATAAAAATATATAAAAAATAAATATAAAAAATAAAAATATAAATAAATATATAAAATATAAATAAAAATATTTTTTAATTGATTTCAGAGAGGAAGGGAGAGGGAGAGAGAGCTAGAAACATCCATGATGAGAATCATTGATCGGCTGCCTCCTGCACGCCCCCTACTGGGATCAAGCCCGCAACCTGGGCATGTGCCCTCCTGACCAGAAATTGAACCAGGACCCTTCAGTCCACAGGCCGACGCTCTATCGACTGAACCAAACCAGCCAGGGCCTTCCCAGTTCTTGGTATGATGAATGATTTTCAATGGAAACATGGGCATTTTTTAATGCTAAAATTGTGTTTATTTTAAACCAAAAAGGTCTGATACTCGTTCCTGTTACAACATTTTCAGAGAAAAAGGGAAAACATAGGAGGCAGGAGAGGGGATGGGTTGCCAGCGTGCGCCTTCTAAGCAGGTCCCTGCAGTGAACCGCAGGAGCCCTGGGCCCAGGGCGCCCTAGGACTCGCCAAAACTTCCTCATTTCATCTGTCATCCAACTATCACTTCTGGTCAGTGCGTGTTACCTACTAAAATTCAGGAAAGCCCCATAAAACCAGTCCGCAGCAAGTCCCTGCGAGCGCAAGCTCGGCTGTCAGCTGTGCGGGAGGCGGAGTTGACGCTTGAACACATCACCCAGACCCGGGGGTGGCCCCAAGGCAACAGGTACAGCACGTGGCCCTGGCCATCCCCACGCACTGGAGCCCCCTCCACCCCCCCACCCTTCCCCCGCCCCAGCCCTCAGGCACGTGGCTGCAGGAGAGGGGCTTCGATCGGAGGCGAGAGGCTGCGGAGTGAGCGGTGCGCGGGCAGCAGAGCTAGCAGCCCCCTCGCCGGGCGCCCCCTCCTCCCGTCCCCAGTGCACAGGGGCTCGTCACCGGGCTGGGCAGATGCCACGAGGCATCCTGGGGTCCTTCCGCATCGCCTCCCTCCCCCGGGCCAGCCTCCTCATCTCGGCAGCTTGCTCAGCAGGTGCCGGTTCGGCTGGTTCCTCTCGAGCAAGGCTGCAGCCGCGCTCTGGCCCGGGGTCTCCTGTTGGGCCGTCTCGCTGCTTTCGCGGCCGCGCATGCGCAGGAGAGACCCCCGGTCCTGACACGTGGGTGCAGCAGCGGACTGTCATTCTTACTCCAGCGCGCGCTGTGCTTGGCGCACGCCAAACATGGACATTTCTGTCTTATTTTATGAGACTCTGGGTCTTATTTAACCCTCCTGTTTTAGCCGGTTTTCTCTGACAGGGCTCTGGGGGGTAGAGGTGGGGGGTGCTGTCTTTTCACTGCCAGATGGAGGTAGCCCTTCAAGGCCCAGCTCAGCCCCTGTTGACCGTGGATGGAGGTGAGGGCCTCCTCACTGCAGCGCGAGGGGGCGGGGGGTTCCAGTTCCCACAGGTCTGCACTGCCACCTGGGGCGGATGTAATGAGCGGAGGCCTCCTCTGCCACAGCCCAGCAGGGAGGCTGAGGGCTGCCTCCCCACTGCCAATCCGGGACTGAAGTCCCCGCACCCACGTGGCCTTACTGACCCTGCGGTGTGGGAGGCCTCATTTCCAGCTGGTGGGGGAGGGGGAGTAGGGCGGTGAAAGTCCCCCCTCCCTACTTGACCTTCTCGGAAACCACCCTGGTGAGAGTTGGGGCGCCTCATTATATCCTGGGAAGAGTGGAAGTCTAGGCTCAGCACTGGTGTGGTTGGGTGTGGGTGTGGCCACAGTTCTTCTGTGGTATTTGGCTGGAATAGAGCCGTTATTTTCCAAGTTTTCTCTCTTGTTAGGCTGCCCTTTCCTGGTTCTTTGGCTAGAGAGAGCAGGTTTTTGTTGTGGGCTGTTTTATTTTGTTTGCTTTTTTCGTTTTGTCTGCGCCTTGGTGTCCAGCCTGCTGATTTCACTTTCGAGACTGGGATGAGCAAAGCAAAAAGAAAACTCAGGAAACTCACCGCCATCCTGCTGTTCCTTGGGTTTTGAGGTCCCTAGCCCTTCTGCCTTCTTCTCTCCACCTTTTATCTTCTTATGAGCCATGCCGGCCAGGCAATAAATAGAGGCTTTTAAGAAAAAGAAAAGAAAAAAGTTTGATAATGTTCTCTGCTGGGGAGGGTATGAGGACATAGGCACTCTCACACTCTGTTGGTGTGAAGGCTTTTTTGGAGAACAATTTGGCAAAAGGCATCAACAGTTAAAAGAAAATGCATGAACTCTGCCCCAGCAATTTCACTGCTAGGAATTAACCCTATGGGTACATTTGCAAAAGTATGCCAAAGATAAATGCATAAATATGTTCACATAGTTTATCATTGCAAAACCCCAAATGGTTAGCACTTAAATGTCTATCCATTGGGAACTGGATAAAGTATCTATGGCACATTCATGCAGTGGAACTCTGTGCAGCAGTTTAAAAGAACAAGGAAGACTTGTATGTACTGATATGGGCCAATCTCAACAAAAGTTGCAGAATAGTAAGCATAGTCTGATGCCATATCTATATATATAAAAGCCCAGCAACCAAACAGTGGAATGACCAGAATGACCGGCCGACCAGTCGCTATGACGTGCACTGATCACTAGGGGACAGATGCTCAATGCAGGAGCTGCCCCCTGGTGGTCAGTGTACTCCCACAGTGGGAGCAGCCGCTCAGGGGGCAGGTCCACAGCCACTCAGATGACAGAGATGAGCAACGCTTCCACAGCAGGCTGATCCCCACAGGCCATGCCCCCCCACCAGTGCACGAATCTGTGCACCAGGCCTCTAGTATTTGTATATATATACTTACATGTGCTGGACTTTAGGAAAGTTTACAGCTAACCACGCTGCCAACCTTTGGGAGAAAGAAGGGGTAGAAACAAGCTTTGGGTTTTCGCTACGTCCTTCTGCACTCTTCAGTTCTAGTGATGGGCATGTATTACCTTTTTTATCAGAAGGGTTTTTCTGGGCAATCAATTGACATGTGTTATGAGGCATTTTTTTTCTTTATACTAATTTATTTTTTAGTTTTCTTTGTTTTTCTTTTCAAATATATTTTTATTGATTTCAGAGAGGAAGGGAGAGGGAGAGAGAGATTGAAACATCAATGATGAGAGAGAATCACTGATCGGCCTCCTGCATGCCCCTCACTGGGGATCAAGCCCACAACCTGGGCATGTGCTCTGACTGAGAATGAAATGTGACCTCCTGGTTCATAGGCCGATGCTCAACCACTGAGCCACACCAGCTAGCATAGTTTGTTTTTTTAAAAATCCCAATATCTTTAAGTCAAGAAAAGGAGGATTTACTGGAAGGATGCTGATGTTCCTCATTTGAGCAGCCTGCAGGGGGAGACAAATGCAGATGGGCCTCTGGAATTTCTGGGGCCCGGGCCTGGGATACTAGAGGCCTTTTTTTTTTTTTTTTTTTTTTTTTTTTTTGGTCTCTGTGTACCGGCTGCATTCTCTCTCAGTCATATAAAGGATGGGGAATGAACATGGCTGCCTTGTGCATCTAAATTTATATCTTGCCCTGGCTGGTTGCTCAGTGATTAGGGCCTTGACGGGGGAATCAAAGGGTTATGGGTTCAATTCCTGGACACATACCTCGGTTGCTGGTTTGATCCCAGCCAGTTTGGCCTTGTGCAGGAGGCAACCAATTGATGTGTCTCTCTCACATCTCTCTCCATCTCTCTCTCTCTCTCTCTCTCTCTCTCTCTCTCTCACATCTCTCTCTCTTCCCTTCCCTCTTCCCCTCCTTCCCTTTCAATCTCTCTAAAAATAAATGGGAAAATAACCTTGGTGAGGATTAATAACAACAAAAATGTGAAATTTATCTCTTGCCCTCCTACAGCAAAGAGAGATTGACTTCCTACCGCGACTGACTTCCTGCTTAACAATATTCTCAGGGAAGGGCTTTCTGTGGCCAGGTGTTCTGGATCCATCAACTCTGGCCAGAGGTGAGGAGCCTCTAAGTCAGTGGTTCTCAACCTTGGTTGCACATTAGAATCACCTGGGAATCTTTTTAAAATCCTGATTTCTTGCCAAAACCAGTTTGGCTCAGTGGATAGAGCGTCGGCCTGCGGACTGAAAGGTCCCAGGTTCGATTCCGGTCAAGGGCATGTACCTGGGGTGCGGGCACATCCCCAGTAGGAGATGTGCAGGAGGCAGCTGATCGATGTTTCTCTCTCATCGATGTTTCTAACTCCCTATCTCTCTCCCTTCCTCTCTGTAAAAAATCAATAAAATATATTTTAAAAAAATTAAAAAAATAAAATCCTGATTTCTGGGCCTCATCCTCCGGAAATTGTTTCTTTGTTACTAATGTTGTGGCCCCACCCCATAACAAAGAAACAGAATTTCCGGAGGATGAGGCCCAGAAATCAGGATTTTAAGAAGATTCCCAGGTGATTCTAATGTGCAGCCAAGGTTGAGAACCACTGCTCTAAGTGCTTGGCAGAGCCTCGGGAGTCACATGGCTGGAGAAGAACAGTTCTCAGTAGATGGGAGGATGCTGGGAAGGTAAGGCGTTCGTTTGTATTTATTTATTTTTTTTAAGTCCTCACCCGAGGATATTTACCACTGATTTTTAGAGAGAGTAGAAGAGAGAGGGAAAGACAGAGAGAAACATCGATGCGAGAGAAACACACATCGATTGGTTGCCTCCTGCACGAGCCGGGGAGGGGCCTGCAACCGAGGTATATGCCCTTGACCAGAATCAAACCCGGAACCCTTCAGCCCGCAGGCCGATGCTCTATCTACTAAGCCAAACCGGCTAGGGAAGGCACTCATTTTTTTAATATTAAATTTATTGGGGTGATATTGGTTAATAAGGTTACACAGGTTTTAAGTTTACATTTCTATGATACATGGTCTGTATATTGCATTGTGTGCCCACCACGCAAGGTCAAATCATCTTCCATCACCATGGAAGGCACTCATTCTTTCACTCATTCAGTGAATTTTTATTGCATGCCTACTATGTGCTGGGCTCTGTGCTACTGAACACAGTCAACTAGCAAGGTCTCAGTGACCGGACAGCTTAGGTTCCAGTGAGGAAGACGGCCTAGGAATCAGTGTCTGCCGTCCCTGTCCTCGCTCAGCCAATCCGCTCTCCCACTTGACAAAAGGGTCTCTTTTTGTTGTGTCAGAGGGGGCCCCTCGGTCAGAGCAGCTTGGGGATATTTCCACGGTGAGGACACTGATGACTAAGAAAGAGACGCTTGGCCTGGCCAATGGGGACAGCTGCAGCTGTTGTGAGTTACCAGCCAAGAGCCAGTAGGTGAAGGGAGTGGCTTCCTGTTGAGCCGAGATCTTTGAGTCTAGCTTGGAAGTTAAGGCGTCCCAGAAACAAAATCGTCAGGGAGCCCACTAAGGATCTGTGGAATTTGTATTATAAAAATACAAAACCCAGGTCTGAGGCCGGTGCCTGACTCCGCCAACTTGAAAGTCTCAGTTCCTCAGACAATTGTGATCCTGAGCAAACAGCAAAAAGAAAGAAAAGAAAAGAAAAAAGATGGCTCAGCTCTGTGCCAGCACTAGTAGGATGGACTGCGGCCAGGAGCCAGAGCGGGGAGGAGGAAGGAATGAGGGGTGAGCAGCCCTCCTGGCGACTATATAAGGGAAGGTTTCTTTTTAAGAGATTTTATATATAATTGATTTCAGAGAGGAAGGAAAAGGGAGAGATATAAACATCAATGATGAGAGAGAATTGATTGGCTGCCTCCTGCATGCCCCCAACTGGGGATTGAGCCCGCAACCCAGGCATGTGCCCTTGACCAGAATCGAACCACAGCCCCTTCCGTCCACAGGCCAAGTGATCCACTGAGCCAAACCGGTGAGAGCTGTAGGGGAAGGTTTCTGATGTGCAGATTTTGCAAGAGATGTTGGTGGGATGCACTGGTCTGAGCAAGACCTTCACCCACAAGTTACAGTCCCAGCCAGGGGTCCTGCAGCGAGGTGCTCTGTGGCGAAAGTGATACATGCTGGGCTATGGCCCAAGCAGCAACACAGGGCTTGGGCAGCAAGGAATGAGGATTTCTACGCACTCTCCCTCCACCCCAAACTACTCTCCCACATGCAGACTGCTGGTCCAGATGTGGCTTTGCCTCACTATTGTATGTTTTTAAAAATACATATAGTTTTATTGATTTCAGAGAGGAAGGGAGAAGATAGAAATGCCAATGATGAGAGTCATTGATCAGCTGCCTCCTGCATGCCCCACACTGGGGACCTAGCCTGCATCCGGGTATGTGCCCTGACCTGGAAGCTAACCATGACCTCCTGGTTCATAGGTCGACACTCAACCACTGAGCCACACCGGCCAAACGGCTCCTGTTTTTTTACCCTTTTGACAGTTCTGGTGACACTGCTTATAAGCCTTCCTCTGCTCCTTGAGGCCATGTCTTGCTCATCTTTATAACAATAGCATCTGGCCCTGTTCAGGGAGTGTTGCAGGTGCCACTAATGTTTGGATAAATATCTGTTTATCACAACTATTTGCCCAGTCCCTAATCTAGAGGCTCTGGAATAAGCAGCATCACAGATTTTAGAATCAGCCTATGTATCACATGCAAAAAGGTGAGATGGGCCGAGAAGATTGGGGGTCTGAAGTGGAAAACGTGGGATGATAAGGCAGTTAGCAGAGGAAGCAAAGCAGCTTCAAAGATGTGTGGGAAATGGATAAACTGTGTGGCCCCTCTGATCTTTAGTGTCCGTGCTTGTAACATGGGGACCTCACATGTAGAGGAAGGAGACCCCAAAAATGGCCATGAAAGTATTTTGTGAAGTGTAACATGAACACGGGTAAAATGATTAATAAAGCTTATTGAAAAGTCTCATGCATTATTGCCAATCTATTTCTGTGATCTTACACCTGATCTTAAGGTCCTCTTTTATACATTCAGCACAATGGTAACTGCGTTGCTGGATTGGCTTGAGGAGGCAATGTGTAAGGCATAAAAAGTGCTTCTTAGTCCAGTACCTCCCACCCATGAAGAAATATATGGATAGCTTCTTTTAAAAAGTGTTTTTATTGATTTTAGGGATCATTGCTGTTTCACCAGTCATGAGAGGATCAGCTCTGTTACTAGGAAGCTAGCTGATTTGAGAGAGAGAGAGAGAGAGAGAGAGAGAGAGAGAAGTGGATTGGCTGCCTCCCATATGCACCCCACTGGGATGAAACCTGAAACCTGGGGACGCGCCCTGACCGGAATTGAACCTGTGACCTTTCAGTGCATGGGAGATGCTCAACTGAGCCACACAGGCCAGAGCTGGATAGCTTCTTAAAAAAACAGACTCCTGGCATCCCATCTCTGCCATCTTCCTAAATTGGGATTCTTTGGGGATGAAGACTAAACATCTGAATTTTAAATAAGCATCCTCGGTGATTGATTAGGGTGGTCCAGGGAGACTTTAAGAAACACTGAAAGGATCAATTAAGTGTGTGTGTGTGTGTGTGTGTGTGTGTTAGGGGTGGGGAAGACAGTACTATCATATGTGGCCATGAGATGGCAGCAGAGAGAGGCAAGGAGAGGGGCTGGGAGTGGGCAGGCTTGGGGATGGGTTGTGGGAGGAGCTGGGCCCTATATTTCAGCACGGTCATCTTTGCCAGCTGAAGTCTATTGCTGCAGACTACTCCCCTGTGACTGCCTGTCTGATTACCAGGTCTTTACAGACGCTCTGCTTTTGCCAAACTCTGCCAGCAGAAACCGCACCAGTGTGACCTTGGCTGGCTGAGTGGGTAGTAATGTGTGTTCCACATGGTGAGTATGGGAGGCAAGGGATGTCACCTGCACAAGGCAGCTTAGTGAAAGGGCATCAGTGCATGTTGAAAGCAGGGTTTCCCCATCCCCCTGCTGCCAGGCTTGTGGTTCCAGGTGCTCTGAAAGGGTTACCTGAACCCAGCCTGCTCCAGTCAGGAGAGGATGAGCTCTGTTGCTGGGAAGCTGGCTGAAGGCCAAGCAAAGGATGCTGGGATGGGGTGGTGGCAGGGAACATGGGACGAGGCAGCTGTCTCTGGGAGCAGACAAGATGTCCCTGGCTTCAGTAGGGGTGGGGCGGTAAGAGGATTAGGTGACAGTCCCCTAACTCAGCCCGGAACTAACACCTCCCCCCTCACTCATGAGCCATGGCCTGCCCCGCTCCGAGCCTGCCAACGTTCAGAATAACCCTGAGGACCAGACAGCAGGATGGCAGGGGCTCTGCTCAGCGCCCTATTCCTCTTGCAGCTTCTTGGTATGGACAGGGGTCGGGGGAGGTGGTTGGACAGACAGACAGACACACACACACACACACACACACACACACGGAGATAAGAACATAAACAAGAGAGAGACCACGATGTAGACTGGGTTGCAATATTGGGTCCCCAGGCACAACACTGGTTCAGAAGACACTCATGGAAAAGTACATCGTCTCAGAGGCAGACACACAGGGAAGCAGAGCCCCGCACAGACTCAGAGGGGGCAGAGGGGAGAGGCCCCCTAGCCTCTTCATCTCAGTGACTCTACTGCTCGTCACCATCCCCAGGCCGAGGTGCGGGGAATGAGGAGTTGCGCCTTTATCACCATCTTTTCGACAATTATGACCCACAATGCAGGCCAGTGAGGGAGCCTGAGGACACTGTCAGCATCAACATCAAGGTCACCCTGACCAACCTCATCTCGCTGGTAAGATACCCCACCTCCACTCCCAGCACCATCTCTGAGCTTGAAATCCCCCTTCTGGTCCCAACCACTGAGCGCTGTCCCCTGGAACCCCTCCTCATCTCCCCTGCGCAGAACGAGAAAGAGGAGACCCTCACCACCAGCGTCTGGATTGGAATCGTGAGTCCAATCTGGGGGACAGTGCGCGGTCTCGTCCTGGGCACCCCTTCCTCCCAGCCTCTTCGCGGGCACCAGGGGGGAGACGCAGGGCACACGTCCTCCCGTCATCGCCCCTTAGGACTGGGACGATTACCGACTCAACTTCAGCAAGAAGGACTTTGGGGACATCGGAATCCTGCGGGTCCCGTCCACACACGTATGGCTACCAGAGATTGTGCTGGAAAACAAGTACGGACCGGAGGGGAACCAGGCTGTTGGAAGCCGAGGCCTGAGGGGCTGGGTTGGACCTGGCCGGGGCGGGAGGCTGCTTGGAGGGCGAGGGGTGGCGGACCTCCGCGAACGCCGGGTTTCCGGGGCCCACAGCATCGACGGCCAGTTCGGGGTGGCTTACGACTGCAACGTGCTGGTCTACGAGGGCGGCCACGTGAGCTGGCTGCCCCCCGCCATCTACCGCAGCGTCTGCGCCGTGGAAGTCTCCTACTTCCCCTTCGACTGGCAGAACTGCTCGCTCGTCTTCCGGTGGGCAGAGTTCCTCCGGGCCCGACCATTACGGGATTAGGGGAGCAGGGAGTGACGTCATATGGGGGGGGAAAAACACTAACCGGGGGGCGGGGCTTTGTGCTGGAGGCGGAGCCAGACTCTGAAAAGGGTTGGGGCTGCTCCAGCGAATTTGAAGTCGGGGAGAAAACAGCATGTTTTGGGTAATGGGGTGGGGCGTTCTCACCCCGCCAGAGCCCAGCTTCCAGGACAGGGCCTGAGGCTAGGGCCTGGGTCCGAGTTGCTGGGGTGGGGGCCCCCTGCCTCCACAGCTCTCAGACGTACAATGCCCAAGAGGTGGAGTTCGTCTTCGTGGTGGGCGATGACGGCGAAACCATCAGCAAGATCGATATCGACACTGAGGCCTACACCGGTGAGGTCCCCTCCTGCTCCTAAAACCCGCTTCCAGACGGGTCCAGAGAAGGGACTTGCAAAGTGGGGCTGCCCCAGACCTTCAAGCCTAGGGACCGACTTTGGCAACCGCGCTTTAATTTGCCCCTTTCCTGAAATTATTCTCGATGGTCGGACCAGTCCTACCTCCTCGCGGTCCTTCCGTACCTCACCCGGAATACCCGCTTCGGCCCTGCCCGAATTGCCCGTCTGCCGAAGGCCCAAGGCCCGAGCCATCCAGCCCACCCGCCCCACCCTCCCCGGTGCAGACCGCTGCAGGCGCTCTCTCCTCCGCCCGGAGTTATGGGCTCCCGCCCTCAGGTGTGGGGCCTCAGAGCAGGCTGAGCGCGTCCCCCGTCCTGCAGAGAACGGCGAGTGGGCCATCGACTTCTGCCCCGGGGAGATCCACCGCCAGGACGGAGGCTCCGCTGACGGCGCAGGGGGCATTGACATCGTGTACACGCTCATCATTCGCCGGAAGCCGCTCTTCTACATCATTAACATCATTGTGCCCTGCGTGCTCATCTCAGGCCTGGTGCTGCTCGCCTACTTCCTGCCGGCGCAGGGTAAGGAGTCGCCCCAACCCGCAAGTGGGGCTCGTTCCGGAGTCTGTGTGTGTGTGTGTGGAGGGGGGGCAGCAGCTCTCACTGGGCGCTCCCTCCAGCCGGCGGCCAGAAATGCACCGTCTCCATCAACGTCCTGCTCGCCCAGACCGTCTTCTTGTTCCTGATTGCCCAGAAAATCCCCGAGACGTCTCTGAGCGTGCCGCTGCTGGGCAGGTGAGGGCGCTGCTGGGCAGGTGAGGGCCGCTGCTGGGCAGGTGAGGGCGCTGCTGGGCAGGTGAGGGCCGCTGCTGGGCAGGTGAGGGCGCTGCAGAAGAGGGTGAGGGCGCCGGGGCCCCGACGGTGCCCGTCCACTCTAATTGTCTAGCACGAAGGGCGGAGCCAGGCCGGCACG
>NW_005871474.1:565997-645037 GCF_000147115.1 Myotis lucifugus
CCTTTGTTCTCCCTTTTATTTTCAATGCCATGAAAAATAACAAGAGGGGGTTCCCTTTAATAATAAATTACTTCATTCCCTTTTTTTAAATTTCCTTTTTTTTATTGCTCCTTATGTTTGCCACTGGAAGAGAACAGTTATAATTCTGAAATAACTCTTCCTGTCCTGTGGTTAATCTAGAAAATGATATGTGTATATATAATTTAAGAAAGTATTATATGTGAGATTATATTTTCTAGCTATATCAAATACTAAGTTTCCATATTGAAGTTCCAAAGTACATTAAAACATGTGTTTCCCTGCATTTTTCTCTGCATTACAAAATATGCCTTTATGACCTATTAACCATACTAGGTGATATTTAATGGCACATTACTAAGCAAGTATACTCCAGTTCTCTAATGGGAGTATATATGGTGTTGATAAAAGATGTAGCAAATATATTATTTTGACTGTTGATTGAATTGCCCTGCCGGGGAGCGCGCGCGGCCCCGCAGCGGAGCGGCTGGGGAGGCCCCACTCCCGGCGGAGAGGCCTGTTTGTGCGGTCAGAGGTCCGGCGCTCCACCTGCGGCTCGGGCCGTGGGGAGGTTGTGAGGTCACGCACCCCGGGCTCCCCAGGTACCTCATCTTCGTCATGTGGTTTGCCACGCTCATTGTCATGAATTGCGTCGTCGTGCTCAACGTGTCTTTGCGGACGCCCACTACTCACGCCACAGTCCCCGCGGCTGCGCCACGTGAGCGCGGGGTGCGCGGCTGCGCGCGGGGTGGGCGGCTGCGGAGCAGCGGGCGGCAGGCTTTGGAGCTGAGCACCGCTCCTCGGCCCTGTCCCCCCCTCTGCCCCACACCCTCTGCCCCAAGGTCTTGCTGGAGCTGCTGCCGCGCCTCCTAGGCTCGGGCGCGCCCCCGGAGGCCCCCGGGGCAGCCTCGCCCCCAAGGCGGGCATCGTCCGTGGGCCTGTTGCTCCGCGCCGAGGAGCTGATACTGAAAAAGCCGCGGAGCGAGCTCGTGTTTGAGGGGCAGAGGTACCGGCACGGCACCTGGACGGGTGAGCAGCGTGGCCGGGCGGGCCAACGGGGGCGCCTGAAGCGGGGGAGGCCTCCATAACCCACCGGGGTGCGCCCACCTCCCGGCAGCTGCCCTCTACCAGAGCCTGGGCGCCGCCGCCCCCGAGATCCGCTGCTGTGTGGACGCCGTGAACTTCATGGCCGAGAGCACGCGAGACCAGGAGGCCAGCGGCGAGGTGGGGCCGGAGCCAGGGGCGGGCGGGGCGCTGCCGAGGCCTCCCCCCAGCTCTTGTGCTGCAGGGACTCAGCTCGCGCCTGCCCCTTCCTAGGAGGTGTCCGACTGGGTGCGCATGGGGAAGGCCCTGGACAACATCTGCTTCTGGGCGGCGCTGGTGCTCTTCAGTGTGGGCTCCAGCCTCATCTTCCTGGGGGGCTACTTAAACCAAGTGCCCGACCTGCCCTACCCGCCCTGCATGTAGACCCGAGCTGGTGGCCGCCTGATTTCAACTTTCCTATCCTCTCCAGGAGGAAATAGATTTTGAAAAACAAGTTGCTACCACTGCTATATTATGATCCTTTACCACCAGGGATAATAAATCAGTATTTTGTAAACACATGTTGCCTGTGCACAAGTGTGTAGGTCTGGTCACTGCGCAGGGATTAGAAAGAGGGAAGACTTTTTAAAAACTTTTTATTGATTTTGGAGAGGAAGGGAGAGATACAAGTATCAATAAGAGATAATCATTGATTGGCTGCCTCCTGCATGCATGCCCCACACTGGGTATCGAGCCCATAACCTGGCACGTGCCCTGACCGGAACTGAACCGTGACCTCCTGGTTCACAGGTCCCCCCGCCCAACCACTGAGCCACGATGGTTGTTCAAGCAGCTCTTGAATGCCAGTCCTCTGGGAAGCAAAGACCATCCTAGACCTAGCCTTGCTGACCTTCCAGTTTTGCTCAGGCTCCAGCCGCGTAGGACCTTCTAGCCCTGTGAGCTTCTAAGCTGGCAGCTATTTGATGGCCACACAGGAGAGACACAGTTGCTGGGATCAAATGCCCTCAGGGCAGGCCCCCACAGGCCCACAGAATAAGGCTGAGGCTGCCCTGGCCCTCCCTCCATCATTTCTTCTACGTTTTCTTGGTCAAGTACTGCCCACCTACTTGGATCCCCAAGACTCATTGTAGATTCCACCCCACCCCACCCCCTTCGTCCTAACTCTGCTTGCTTGCCCTGGTGAGTAGCTGGACTGTGAGAGAAAACAGAATAAAAAGGGGTCTGAAGTGGTGGGAGCTGGTTGAATAGTCTTTATTAACAAACGGGATATCCAAGGCCACTACATTGAGGAGGGGTAGGGACAGGGAGGGAACAGGGCTACTTGCTGCTCACACTATATACAGATGCAAGCAAGGGGGTGTGGAGGCCAGAGCTCCATGCTCCCTCCCTCCACCAGGAAAGGACAGAGGCTAGAAGAGATGAGGGCTGGAAAGGGAGAAATGTTTTGGCTGGCGGGGTCCCCCTTCCATTCCCTGGGGTTTGGGAGGAGGGGAATCATTAAAGTGCTTTCAGAAAATGAGGAAATGGTCCCTGCCCCTGGAGTGGCTGGTGACCCCCCTAAAACCTAGGGCCCAGTGACACCCCCCCAGGGTCTGGTACATTCAAGGGGGGAGCCGGCTCCCCTGACGTGCAAATAAAGGGGCCCAGGGCCCTGCCCAGTCAGCAGCAGTGGGGTACGGGGTCCAAGCCCCAAGCACTCTCCTCTTAAGTGGAGAAAAGGGGGGACGGGGCTAAGCCCACTCGATTCCTGTGAAGGGGAAGCTGTGCCTCTCCAGAAGATGGGACAGGCACAGCTTTGGGGAGAGAACATGTTGGGGAAGAAGGTGGTCATGTGATCACAAAAGCATCAAGGGTCAGAGGTCACGTTCCCAGCAGGCTCCAGTGAATCAAACCAGTAAAAGCAAAAGCCCAAGGAGGGGGAAGCAGGGCGGCCTGGGAAGTCTGGCTGTGGGGGGAGAGCTGGGTCCCCGCGGGAGAGCTCCAGCCCAGGGCTTGTCACCAGTTCATGATGCAGTTGCGGTTCAGAGTCATGAAGTAAACTTGGCTGCTGCCCCCAGAGCGGACGGAGGCAAAGAATACCTGGGGTGGGGAAGGAGAAGTCACCAAGGGATTGGGGTGAGGGGGTTCAATTAATTGGGAGAGGGAGAGAGACACTGCAGTTTAGTCTCTCAGAATAACCCCACCCGCCCGACCAGTGCGTTCAGTGGTTAGAGCAATGGCCCACGCAACAAAGGGTCGCAGGCCCGACTCCTGGTCAAGGGCACATACCTGGGTTGCAGGTTCAATCTTCCACATGCAGGAGGCAACCAGTTGATGTGTCTCTCTCTCCACCCCCCTCCTCCACCCGCCCCCCACACCTCTCTAAAAATCAATGGAAAAAAAAATCCTTGGGTGAGGATTACCCAAAAAAAGGGAAGAACTACCCCTATCGCCCTGAAGAGCAGAAGTGCTTGGGGAAGAGGGCAGCTGGCAGACCTCTAGGGTGAAAGAAAGGGGGGGGGGCAGGGGAAGGGAAAGGGCGGGCTGTGACCGAGTGTGTTCCCTAAGGGGCCCCTTTCAGGAAGACTCCACAATGGTCACCTCCTTGGTAGGAACCTAAGGAGACCAATGCAGGCCCCAGCCCTTTCCAGGGGCAAGGGGCTCCCACCTTGTCATTCCTCTCACACAGGAACTTGAGCCTCTGAGCTCGTTTGTGCATGAAGACCCCGTCCAGGTGGCCTGTCTCCACGGAGCGGATCTCGATGGCTTTCTCGCCCCAGCCCATTATCTGGTTGGAGCAGATGTAGGCTGGAGGAGAAAGAAGTGGAGGGGCAGTGAGTGGATTGCAGCCCAGCCCACTCTAGGGCCAGCTCGGGGACCCACAGCTCGGGGACAAGCACCACTCACCCACGGACGTGGGCATCTCTCCCCACTGCAGCACCACATCCTTAATGATCCGCCCGTACGTGTTGACGTAGACGCCCTCGTCCTCGTAGCACAGCAGCATCTCCATGCCATCGGTGTTGGGGAGGAAGATGATGGCGTGGGGTGTGATCTGGCTCTGGATCTGGGAGGAGGAGGGCTGGAGTCCCTGAGTCTGGAGCCCAGACTGGCGGCCCCCCTCTGCCCACAGTCCAGCTGAGCTTACATGAACAGGGATGTAGATGTCATAGCTGTTCCCCGAGTCGACATCCACTGCGTGGAAGCCAGCACTGGAGCCATAGATGACTTTGAGCCGCTGTCCCTCCTCTACCGTCAGGTCCACCAGCAGGGGGCGGTGAGGCAGGTCAGCAAAGGACTATGGAGGAAAGAAGGGATCAGGGGACACAGGTGGAGGAGTCAGACCTTGGAGCAGTGTTGGGGGGCTGAGGCTGGGATTACCTTGAAGGCCATGAATTTGTGGTAGGGTTTGGGGGCCCAGGCATACACCTCTACGGAATTCTTCAGGGCGATGACCAGGAACTTAATACGTTCGTATTTCACTGGGGGCAGGAAAGAAGAGGGATGCTGGGACTTCCCTTGGACTGTGGGGCCCCTCCCACAGGTCTGTCCTACACCCCCAATGCCAGGCCCCACGTCTCTGGCTTCATGACCATTAAGCCCAAACCCTCATTTCTTCTCATAAACAAATGTGCCCTGGCCACTCTGCTGTGACCTCCTCACCAACGCGGTAGTGCCCGCAGCCCTCCATGTCCCCCACGGTGGTCCAGCCCTGCTTCTTCTCCACTTCTGGGTCGTTGTGCAGAATCTTGTTCCGGAGCCAGGACAGGTAGTACACGCGCAGTTTGTTCCTTTTCCCTGAGGGGCGAGGACACACACACACACATACTCCCTTCGTTGGAGATCCAGATTCGGCCTCCCGCCATCCTTTTCTGCGTACCACAAGGGGTGAGAGAGTGGCCCCACCTTCCGGCTCCTGGACCAAGGGTGCCCTCTGCCCTGGCTGAAGATGGTGACAGAGAGCCAAGGAGCTGAGCCCCCTCCTCCAGGCCCTGTCCCTGCCCCCGTCCTCCACACACACACCTGAGATGGTGATGAGCAAGTTGAGTCCTTCCAGCACGTCCATTTGCTGGAAGCGCCGCCGCCCAATGAGTCCATACACCTTGCCCTGCCCACTTCGGTCCAGCAACATCAGCCCGTTCTCCGTGCCCACCAGCAGGTTGACGCCTGCAACGGGAGCCCTTGGGCAGATCAGAGGCAGAGCCAGGCCCTCACCCGACCAGGAGCAGAGGGCACACGGATCCCTCTTTTCCTTCCCAGCCCTGGCTTACCCCACAGGGCCGCGCAGAGGATCTCGGAATTGAACCGCTTCTTGTACTTGCGAATCTCGGGGGTTTCACTGTGGGCCCGTGTGTTGGTGGGGTTCACGTTGACCACAGAGCCTTTCCGCACGTCATACTGCAGCTGATCAAGCCGACTGGCCTCTCCACCCACTAGGGCTGCGGGGGGAGAGCAGTGGGGGTGGGCTGCTGTCCCCTTACCCCGTCTCTTCTTACTCTACCCTTACACTCAGTCTCGGCTCCTCTGAATACTCAGAAGGAAAGAGAAAGACCGGAGAATGGAGGAGGTGCACGAAGGAGCTGAAACGGCCAAAGGCCTGAAAGTGCCCCTCCGTCCCGCAGGGCCCTGTGCTGCTGACCATCTTCCCTCTCGGGGTAAGAGGCTCAGGAGCTCTTGTTGCCTCTGTGCCAGGGCAGGTGCTCAGGTGAGGGGAGGCCGTGAGCACCTGCTTTGTGAACCGCATCACCGGGGCTTCACCTTTGCCCTCTCCAGGCCTCGTGGCAGCTCCGTCCTCCCATCCTCACCTGTGATAGGGATGGTGTCCCCGCTGCCTCCGGACTGGTAGATGCCTAGGTCCACAAACATCGTGAACGAGCTCTTGCCAGGGGCCTTCACCAGCCCACGAGACTGGTACTGTGGGGGCAGGAGTGGGAGTCAGGCAAACGTGAGGCCCTGGCCTGTGCCCCCCCTTCTATTGTTCCTAGGCCCCATGTGCCCCCAGGGGAACCCTGGCCCAGGTGCTCTGCCCGCCCAGCAGAGTGACCCCAACACCCCCTGATCTGCCCACTGCCAGTGCCCTCCCCTCGTCCCATGGACCAGCCTGCACCACTTACATCACTGCCTCCATCCTTCACGGGGGGGCTTTGACCTTTGCTGCTTTCAGTGGGCGAGTGGCTGGGCTGGACCACGTCTGGCAGGTTTGTGTAACCGTTGCTGTCGGCATGCAGCAGGCTTCGCTCCTCTTCAGGTGTCTAAAGGAACAGAGGGAAGGGGGCCAGTGCTAGGGCCAAGGAGGGTCACAGCAGGTCTGGGAAGAATGGGGTGCCTACTCACACGCTGGACCACCATGGTGCCACCCCCATAGGGGGTCTGGGTCCCGGCGATCTCCTCCACATCATGGACCACCATGGTGCTGACACTGTCTGTATCCCCATCGCTGCTATGGGAGAGGGAGGTCATGAGGCCCTCCAGGTCCTGCCTGCCTCCCAAGTACCATGGCAGCAGGCGAGAGCAGGAGGCCTAGCGCTTTCAGCTTCCGATTCTATTCAAAACACGATGCACTCAGCCCCCACTGAGCAACCTTGTCCTGCTGTTGGGTGTCCTGGGCCCCGCACTTGGGTTGGGGCAGGCTGGTGGTAGAGACACCTGAAGAGACCACCGCCCTACTGACAGCACAACGGGAGAGAGAGGAACACCAGTCTCACACCCCATTCTCTAGAGAAAGGAAGGAATCACTCACCAGCAGTGACACCAGGGTTCCCCACAGATTTGCCCGAGGTCCCCCTCCCTCGAACCTACAACCCTTCTCTTTGGGTGCCTCCGATATGGGCGTGCCACCCCTCCCAGGGAGCCCCATACCGGGCCCCAGGGGTGTCTCTGCTCCCTTCTGATGGTTCGCCATTGCTTTCCTCCTCGTCGTCCTCACTGCTCTCCACCTCCTCACTGGACGATGAGTAGTCCATGGCCTTCTTGGGAGGCCGTGGGGCCTCATCCAGGGTCCGCTCTTTCAGCAACACAAAATCCTGCAAGGGAGGAGCTGTGTGAAGGGGAGGGGAGAGAGGGCGGTGGTAAAGGATGTCCAAGGAGAAGGGGCAGGGTCACAGGAGGGCTCCCGCAAGCAGGGCCCTTCTCACTAACCTCACCAATGGCTCGCTTATAGCTCTGGGAGGGGCCACAGGGGAAGGGCAGCCAGGAAGAGGCAGGAGAGAGGTTAAGAAAGGTTAGTAACTGGAAGTACATCTGTAATCCCGCAGCCCTTAACGAAGGCCCACCCCCCAGCACCCAAGCTGAAGAGGCTCCAAGCTGGCCCCAAAGTCACAGATCAGAAGGCAGGGCCACAGCTGCCACCTGCCGACTTACTGCGGGCCGGCCTGGCCGTGAGCGGTGGTCATCAGGCTTGGCTTTGTTCCCAGGGGACAGCACTGGGGAGCTGTCCAGTTTGGAAGAGGCTGGTATGGCACGGTGGGAGAAGGGAGGTCACTGACACCCGGATGGGGGTGACCTAGAGCCCACACCCTGGGCTGAGAGCTGGGCCTGAGCCCCGGAGCTCAGACACGCTCCACCCAGCCCAGGCCCCACCCTAGCCCTGAGGATGTCTCAGTCCCTACCCTGAGGGAGACTGTCCAGGCCCCAGAGCAGGCTGCCAGGCCCACCCACGTACCTCCCACACGGTTCCGCTCCAGAGAGCCGGCCTGGGGAAGGTGCCCGTGAGAGGCGGGGAGGACACTATCCGAGCGCTCCCAGCCAGGGTCGCTCCTTCTGAGGTCGGGGTTACTGTGGGAGAGCAGAGACGGGGTCAGGGCGACAAGGGGCTCCCCTCCCTGGGGGCTGAGCTGCACTGCAGAGGGAGCCATCACCAGGGGAGGCAAGTAGGTGGCAGAAGTGAGGGTGGGAGTGAGTGAGGGGACAACTCCATTACCTACTGGCGTTGGGCGGACCAGGGGGCTGAGCAGGGGGCCCTGGAGGCTTGGGACTCCCCCGCTCTGCCCTCCTTTGCAGATAGATTTGCCAGGCGGAGTTGCTGCGAGGTCTGTGAAGGGAGCACAGGGGTGCCGGGGGCAGGGGCAGGGAGGGGGCTGAGGTGACTGGGTCGGGGCTTGCCCACCCCTAAGCGGGTAACCTGGCAAACTCCCCTCTGTCCCCGCCCCGCTCCCTAGCCTGCCACCCAGCTCTGCACAGCTCAGTGTTACCTGGCACGGACAGCCTGGGCTGGCCGAGCCCCTCCGGCCCCACTGGTGTTAAGGGCAGTGGCAATAGATGAGGTCCTCTGAGGCACCTGAGGAGAGGAGGGGGGTCAGTGTGCTGGGAGCCAGCTCTGTGCTGGAACCACACACATTTCGTCCTCGCTGAGGCCCCGCAAGGTGCCCCCCTGGCCTTTATGAAGTCAGCTAAGCTCAAGGAAGCTGACGAATCTGTTCAGAGGCAGAGCTGGGATTCCAACCCAGAAGGTCTGCCCCTAGTGCTTCCCAAACACCCTTGGCACCTTCCCATTCACACACTCACGCCGGGATCACCCGCTGGGATCACCATGACACAGTCACGGGCCACCAGATGGAAACCCCGTCAGGACGGGACCTGTGGTGGATGACTTGCCTTCTCTTCCCTTCCAACCCCAAACCCATCTCCACCTCACCGCTCCCTCCACTCTCCTCCATTTTCTCTCTTACCATAGTTGACCCTTGAATAACATGGGTTTGAACTGCACAGGTCCACTTACACACAGATTTTTCTCAAGAAACACGTAGAGCACTGTGCGTGTATTATTTTTTCCTTATGACTTTCTTAATAACATTTTCTTTTCTCTAGTTTATATAATATACGTAACATACAAAATTATGTGTTAATAAACTTTATGTTACTGGTAAGGCTTCTAGTCAACAGTAGGCTCTTAGTAATTTAGTTCTGGGGCATTTAAAAGTTACACTTAGCCCGGCCAGTGTGGCTCAATGGTTGAGTATCGACCCATGCACCAAGAGGTCATTGATTTGATTCCCAGTCAGGCCACCTGCCCAGGTTGCAGGCTCAATCCCCAGTCGGGGGCACGCAGGAGGATCAATGTTTCTCTCTCATCAATGTTTCTTTCTCTCTCTCCCTTCTCCTTCTCCTTTCCTCTCTCTCTAAAAAGCAATAAAAACATACTTTTATAAAGTTACACTTAGATTTTTGACCGTGTGGAAGTCAGTGGCCCTAGCCTCCACATTGTTCAAGGGTCAACTGTATTTTGTGCTCTTTCCTGGTCCCACAGGCCTGTCCTTACCTTGGGTGGGGCCTCATTATCCTGCCGGACCCAGGCTGGGGGGTTCGGGCTGGGGCCAGGCCCCTCCGAGGTAGGGTCTGAATTCTGGCGGATGACAGCTCCTCGGGCACTGGGCGTGGCAGTGGGTGTGGGGGCGGCAGGGTCAGGGTCATGAGAGGCTGGGAAGGCAGCCAGGTTTCGGGTGGGCTGGTCCTGCAGGGACTGGGATCGGGGTACAGGCGCTGCATATGGCTTCAGTGGGACCCGGTGTGCCACCAGGCTCTGCAGGGAGAGACCAGGGAGGGTAGGCTGCCCACTCTGTGCACATCCCCACCTGTGAGCCGGGGCCTGGGCTGAGAGGAAGGGGCAAGTAAAGCCTCCAGCTTCCAATTACCCATCGAGTGGAAGGGGCTCCTGGAGCCCAAGAATAAGCAAGATGTAGGACAGACATGCAGCAAGCAGGTGATGTCTGCCCATGTACCTATCATGAGGTCTGTGATCCCTGGCTAAGTATGTGCTTGTGTGTGCGTGTCCCTGTGCTGCCTGAGGCTCCCTATGTCTGTGTTAAGACGGAAATGGGAAGAAACTCACCTTGTGCGGTCCCTCCTGGGGCTCCACCGGCCTCTGCATAGGAGGAGTTTGGGAAAGTGGTCCTGGGGGCCCAGGGGAGGCCTGAGGAACAGGGGGCTCAGGCCCTGTGCTGCTTGGCTTGGTCTTGGCCAAGGGAGAGTTCTGCTGCTTGTTCATCCTTGTTCTCTCTTCTACCTGTGATTCAAAAGGATGCCAAGCAGGCCAGTTTTTGCTTCACTGTCCTCAAAATGTAGGTCCCCACCTGCCCCACTGCTCCAGCCCTCATGCCTGTGCGGAGCACCCCTTTCCCCTTCTCAGTGTCCGCCAGTGCGGAATGACCACTTCTTACAGCTCAGGCCTCGGGCAGAGGGCCTGGGAGGGTGGTGTCTTAGGCTGTAAGGAGGCAGTGAGTACCTCTCGGGCCCAGGCTGGCTTGTCGGCGGGGTTAATGCCCCGACTATAATGGTACAGGGGCTTCCTGTCCCCGGGAAGGATCTGCTGCTGCTGCTGCTGCTGTTTCTGCAGCTGCTGCTGCTGCTGCTGCTGCTGCTAGGGACTTGAGGTAGGCGTGCTCCTGCTGCAGCTGCCTCTGCAGGCGCTCCGACTGCCGCTGCTCCTCCAGCTGCTTCCGCTTGTATTCCTGGGTCCAAGGGTAGGAAGAGGGGCTCAGCAAGATGTAGCCCTGGAAGTTAGAGGTGGCATGCCCTTTCTTTTCTCCTGCCTAGAGAGATGTCTCCCCTTGATGCCTGGGTGAGTCCCTTCCCCTGAAGTGCTCCCATCCCATTCCTTCTGGCAGAGAAGCTCTGATACACATCTTCCCAGAGAAAGCTGGGGGACCCCGTTACCAGCAGTAGGGCCTGTTCCTGGAGCAGCTGTTGCTGAAGGATCTCGAGCTGTCGCTGCTCCTCCTCTAGCCTGTGACGAATATATTCCTGGGGGGTGGGGTTGGGGTGGGGGCAAAGGGCAGGGAAAGAGGAAAAGGCGGCGGCGGCGAAGGAGTTGGAGAAAGAGGAAGGATCGGTGGGGTGAGGATGAGGAGAGCAGGGAAGAGCAATAGAGAGGATGGGGATGGGATGAGCCCCGAAGGGGCAGGGAATGAGGAGGAAGTCAGGGTGGAGGACCCATGAGGGGAAGTGCAGGGGAGAGGAGTCAGGGTGGGCAAAGAGATGGGGAATGAAGGCACAGAGACAGGAGGAGGGCAGGGAGCCAGGGTTGGGGGTTGAAGGGTGGGAGAAAACAGAGAGAAAGAGTGAAGCTAGAAAAGATAGGAGGAATCTAGGGGTAGGGAAAGAAGGGGGAAAGGGTTTCGGGGAGCAGGGGTGCAGGCAGCAGGAGCGGGCGGGGAGGCCAGGGGAGGGGAGGGGTGTGTGCAGTGTGTGCTGGGGGCCTGTACCTGCTCCCGCTCTGCTTGCCGCCTCTCCTCCTCCCGCCGCAGGGCCTGCATGTCCTCCAGACGCCGTTGCTGTTCCTTCTCCTGCAGCTTCCGCTGTTCCCGCTCCCGCCGCTGTTGCTGTGGGTGAGAGAGGTGTGGTCTTAAGGACTGCACACTCAGACAGCCCTGGAAGGGGAAACCAGCCCACTTTGGGCATCTCCTGGAAAGGCGACCCTTTCAGGACAATGCTCCTTCTCACCTGGGATGATGGTGAGAGAGAATGGCCTCAACTTGTTTCCACAGACCTACCAACTCCTACACAGGAGCCCATGGGGGGGCTGAGCTTGGGAAAAATTACTCGTCCAATGTGGCTGTGAGCTTGGGACCAGAGGCTAAGCAGCTGGCTGCTGCCCTTGGAGTGGGCCGAATTGGGTAACACCTTCTCCTATCCATTCGCCCACCAAAAACCAGAGTCAATACTCCTGGCCTCTCTAAACAAACTGCCTGTAAACCCAAAAGGAGTGGGCTGTAATGATGGCCTTTGGCCACAAGAGAGCAGCAGATGCCCATGCACAGAAGCACAACCCAGAGGCGAGGGACTCGGCCAGGTCCTTAGCCAACATCAGAAGCTCAGGTTGCATTTTACTTTCACAACCTTTCCGACCAAAGAGTCTGCCCCAATAAAAGAAAAAGAGAAAAAGATCTCTATTAAAATGAATTTCTCCCTCCCACCGACAAGACTGTACTTTCCAACAAATCTAAGCTGAAACAAAAGTAAAAGGTGGTTCTTTAGAAGGATCTTTCATGTTCAGAAAGAGAAACAAAGGGAAAAGGAAAAAGAAAAAAGCTAAGCCCTCAGGGCCAGTACAGTTGGGGGCCTGTGCCGGGCCTATCTCCACAATGAGGGTTTGGCAGGCCTGCTCCAGGAAACACCCGCTAGACACAATTTTCTGTCACTCAACGACCTTAAGACAATGTTTACTATGTTCTCCTGTAGCAGGCTTCCTTACAAATTGTGTTTTGTTCAACAAAGACTGGTGCCTGCTTTGGGGAGCAGTTCATAGACAGTGTGATGCTTCTGTCTATTAATTATTTTGTTAAGCACAGCTCTCTGTGAACTTTGAAATCATGTAATTGTTTCAACAAAAAGTTCATCACTTAAGGCATCTTTAAAACCAACCCATACCTTGCCTTTCCCACCATGGTCCCCTGCAAAATAAATACATTTAAATACAGATGCATAGAAAAAATAAATATGCATATAGATCTTTTAAAATGGTGGTTAAAATAAAAAACTGTAGCTATTTAAGATTCACTATTAAAATGAATTTCTCCCACCCACCTCCAGCAAGTCCGACTGACAAGACTGTACTTTCCAGCAAATCTAGGCCAAAAAATTAAAAGTAAAAGGAGGGTAAAGAGAAGGCTCCTCTTCATGTTCAGACTAGACAACTGCTTATCAGTCAGATGCTCAGGGGCCTGGAGTATTTGTACACAGACCACAGCTCCGGGGGCTAGACAACAAGGACAGGGACAGTCCTGTCTGTGGGGAACCAGTATGGCTTTTCAGAAATGGCTCTGCTCCCAAGGGAGGCTGAGGGCACCACCATTCACACAGGGCTGATGAGCGGGCAGTGCACGTGGGGACTGGCCTCTAACAGGACAGACCCTTTCTATCCAATTCTGAACGAAGGGGGTTAGGAAGCCCTGGCTCGCTCCCTCTTCTCCCTGTGGTCCTAATGGAAGCAGGGATGGGGCCAGGAGGGGTGCTGAACCAGGCCTGGCCAGGTCCTCCCAGGACAACCCCACCTCCTCAACCCGCCGCCGCTCTTCCTTCTGCTCCTCGATGCGGCGCTGCCGCTGGTGCAGGAGGTGTTTGATGTGCGCCTCAGGGTCTCGCTGCTGTTGCTGCTGCAGCTGCTGCTGCTGCTTTAAAGCCTCCGAGTTGCTCTTATTCTCCTGCTGGAGCCGGAGGAACTCCCGGCGTAGCGTGGACTCGCCGGGCACGTTCATGATGGAGCTGGGTCAGGGTGGCAAAATGAAGGGTGGGGTCAGAACCCAGTCATTTCCCACTTTCACGTCTGGGAGACACCGGAGTAGGTGCTCTGCCTGGACCAGACAGTCTGCCTCCAGTCACTCTCTCCTGCCCAGTCTTGGGCCCTGTCCTCCAGCAATACCTCAGCCTGCATCCCTGAATCACCCTCTCCCCACTTCTTTTTATTTTTTTAAATTTTTGATTTTTTTTTTCTTTGAGAGAGAGAAATATCGACAGGCTGCCACCCACATGCCCCTACTGGGGACCAAGCCCACAATCCGGGCATGTGCCCTGACCAGGAATCAAACCAGCGCCCATTTGGTGCGACGCTCAACCAACCGAGCCACACTGGCCTGGGCTCTTGCCACCTCTTGCTCATTCATTCCATTTCTTCTCAGCTCTCAGACTGTTTTATGGGTCTCTAACCCACCATCCCCAGGCTGAGAGTCCCCAAGCCAAGGACCTCTGATGTCCTCTCGGATGAAAAGTGAGGCCCCCAAACTCCACCTGCCAAGCCCACCTTGGTTCTCCTTCCTCTCCATGGCTGTCATCTTCCTCTTCACTGCCGCTGTACTCATACTCTGTCTCCTCTGCAGGGGGGAGATCACTGCTGTTTCTTCACCCAGTGCCCCAGACCCCACCCTGGGCTAGGAAAACCTTAGACGGGGACAACCAATAAGATCTGTCTGGATGGCCATGCACCTGGGCCCCTGCCCACCTCCTGGGAGCAATGGAATGACGGTGGGTCTCAGGTTTGGGCCTGCACAGGCATGGGGATTAGACCCAATAGTAGGTGGGATGTGACTGAATGTGTGCATGCACTCACAAATGAATGTGCTCAACAGGAAGCTTTTGTAAGGATGCAAAAGGGCCGCACTCATTTGGAAGGCTGGCTCGAATTGGCGCTCTGAGAAAAAGCACTCTGGGGTCGAAAGCCTGGGAAAGGAGGTGTCTTCGGATGGGGACAGCTGGAGTCTGGGAGAGGTGCCCGAACGGGAGCAAGGAGGAGCCAGGGCTGGTGAAGAGGAGCAAGGGCTGAAGTGTGTCCTGACCCCCCCACCCCCGCCTCCCCCACTGACCTTTCTCTCCCCGCTTCTTCCGAGACCGGTCGATGTGGTCCTTGAGCTGGATGCGGACCTGCCGCTCTGTGGGCTGGTCGCGGATGAAGGGGAACTTTAGCAGCTGCTCTGTTGGTGGGCGGCTCAGGTAAGTCTTGATGAGACATGTGTCAATGAAGTCGATGAACTTCTTAGACCTGGAAACAATGGCTCACACTAGGAGGGCCCCCTTGGGAGGGGGTGTCACAGGAGGAAGAGGGGAGATCATTCATCAAAAAGCCACTTCGGGAGGGTAAGAGATCAACCAAAGGACTTGTATGCACGCATATGAGCATAATCAAAGGACACAGGCAGTAGGGGGGTGAGGGCATGTGCTGGGGGGTAAGAGTGGCGGGGGAGAGGTCAATGGGGGGCAAAAAAGACTTATGTAATACTTTAAACAATAAAGAATTTAAAATTTTTAAAAAAGCCACTTTGACTTCCCTTCTGTCTTCTCCATACCCCAACACCAGCGCCCCTAATGCTGTGGCTGCAGTACAGCCCCTCCCAACGCCTCTTGTATGGTGCAGACCCAAGCCTGAACCCAGGGGGTTATGGTGGAGGCGGCCTTGTCCAGAGACCTTCCTAGACACCAAATCCCCAGAGACCTACCATTTCTTGGACTTGAGCCTGGGTGGTGGGTTCCGAGGGATGAGGAAGAGGGCTCGCATGGGATGCATGTCACACAGAGCTGGGACACAGAAGAGACCGTCAGTCCCTCTGCCACGCTGAGAGCCTAAAGGAGCCCTTCTCACCATGACCTCCCAAGGCCCACCTCTCCCCTACAGCCACTTTCTGGGCCCTCCCTTCTCTCCCAGACTCCGCACTTACGGGGGGCTCCCTCTGCCATCTCAATGGCTGTGATTCCTAGAGACCAAATGTCACTCTACAGAGGGGAAAGAAAGGACAGGTGAATGCTCCTGGTGACTCTCTTCACCTACTATCCCTGTCTCTTCAGAACCCCTTGCCGGCCAATCCCTTCCTGAGGCCCCTCCTCTAACCCTGCATGTCCTCCAACTTACCCAATATTCCCACCCATACCTCCCTTGCCACAAAATGTCCCCCAACCCCTCATAGCCAACACATCATTAGACCTTCATTTTGCCCCTAAGCTGCTTAAGTCCCCGATATTTTCAATCAATCCATCACCCCCATCTCACTTCCTCCTTGGCTGCCCCATGCTGCACACTCCCGGGTCCATACCCTGTAATCATAGGTGGCGTCGGGGTTCTCATCACAGGCGATGACCTCCGGGGCCATCCAGTAGGGGGTCCCAATGAAAGTGTTTCGCCTGCCCACGGTGCGGTCCAGCTGAGCACTCACCCCAAAATCCACTGAGAAGACATGAGGAGAGGGGTCACAGCAGAGTGTCACATCCGCTCCCCTCATCCTGGACCCAGCATGGGTGTGTCCCAAGGCAGCTGAGGTCCTGGCTCTACCTAGACACTCCCCGGAACCTCTCCCATCCCATCAACACCCTGAAGAACCTGACCTAGTCTCCCTGTGTCTTGGGAAAAACCAAGGTGAAAGGACATCACCTCAGATCATCTTTCCACAGGGACCTGTACAGCACAGGGGACATAGCAGATAGCAGGCACCCCAGGGGAGGGTATGGGAAAGCAAGCCTCCCAGCCTACAGGTTGTGGGACTTAAGCCCCCAGAGGGAAAAGGGGCCTCTCGCCTGGAGGTTAGAGGGCCCGTCTGCCCAGAAGGAATCAGCGCACCTAGCTTGACCTCGGCATTCTCTGTCAGCAGCACGTTCTGCCCCTTGATGTCTCGGTGAATCACCTTGTGGGCGTGGAGATGGGCCAGACCCTGGGCAGAGAGTGGGGGGAATTAGGCTTGATGTTGGAGGAGGGGGAAGGAGCCAGGACTTGCATTGACTGAGAGGGGAGGGGAGGTCATCAGTCTGGATGGGGCTGGGCTGAAGAAGCAGTCCCTCTCCACCATGTGCCCAAAGTACAGGCTGAGATTTCTGGAGAGTTTCCTCAGCGTGGTGGCTCCTGGGAATCCCCAGCAGGTGTAGATTCCAAGTGGAGAAATAGCAGAGCTTGGAAACAGAGGCACTTGTCTCCTCCAACAGTTTGAGTCCTCACGGTTAGGACTCTGTCTCTAGCCTCCAACCCCATCAGGCCACCTGCTCCTTCAAAGAAGGCACAGCTCTAGCTGGTTTGGCTCAGGGGATAGAGCGACGGCCTGCGACTGAAGGGTCCCAGGTTTAATTCTGGCCAAGGGCACATGCCCGGGTTGCGGGCTTGATACCCCCCAGTAGGGGGCGTGCAGGAGGCAGCCAATCAATGGTTCTCTCACATTGATGTTTCTCTCTATCCCTCTCCCCTTCCTCTCTGAAATCAATAAAAATAAATTAAATAAAAGAGGGCATAATTCCATTTCCTCCTCAGTGCAGGGGGGTCCATGCCCAGGGAGAAGCTCCAGAGGGGGTGGCCCAAGAGCAGGAGGCAGGGAGGGGCCTGGCGCTTACCCGCAGAATCTCCCTGCAGATGTAGGCGATGCAGTCCTCCTTCAGGGCATTCCCTTTTGTATTCTTTACCAGGTCCGTCACGGAACCAGCACCACAGAACTCCATTACCAGCTGTAGTCCCAGGGAGACCGGAAGGAAAAGTAGCAGTTAGGCAAGGCCCCTTTCCCCTGCCAGTGCCCTGGAGGAGAACCAGCGGCCTTGGGGTCAAACTGGTATAAGTTGAAGGGCAGGGGCCACATGCCCCCTCTCACAAAGACCACAGAACTTCCTGAGGTTAGGAGGAAAAGGGGAAGGAAATACAGGCGGAAAAGATAGACAGGGAGGGTTTGGGGACATGGTCTTTGTCCAGAGTAGGAGCCCAAGGAATCCCTGAAATTGTAGACAAAATGAGGGATCCAATGTGCTCATCAGATCCTTTTTGGGATCCATAACCCCTACTGCTCTAGAGCAAGGTCAGCAAACTATGGCTAGTTTTTTACATTTTCAAATGGCTGAAAAGAATAAAAAAATAATCACATGACATGCAAATTAGTGTCCTAAATAAAGGTTCTGGGGGATACAGTGATGCCCACTCATTTATATATTGTCTATGGCTGCTTTCATGGTACAATGGCTGAGCTGAGTAGTGACAGACAGTATGATCCACAAAGCCCCAAATATTTACTATCTGGTCCCTCACAGAAAAAGTTTGCCAACCTCTCATCCTGAGTCAAGAAAGGGGCTAGATCAGGGGTGGGCAAACTTTTTGACTTGAGGGCCACAATGGGTTCTTAAACTGGACCGGAGGGCTGGAACAAAAGCATGGATGGAGTGTTTGTGTGAACTAATATAAATTCAAAGTAAACATCATTACATAAAAGGGTACGGTCTTTATTTTTTTAGTTTTATTCATTTCTCACAGAAAAAGTTTGCCAACCTCTCATCCCGAGTCAAGAAAGGGGCTAGAACCAGCAATTCTCCAGTCTGCTAGAGACAAAAACAGTGCACAGGGTCTACCAGAGAGCTGAGGGAACCTGGTAGTGTTCTGGGAGAAACTCCACAAACAGAGGTAAGACTACAGCGGGGAGATGAGGAGAGCTCCTGTGCCATCTCTAGGGAAGAACCAGAGGCCCAGAGGCAGGTGCCAAAAGGGAAGTCCCCCGGTGACAGGCATATCTGTCGAAATGTTTTCACTGTACCTTTTCTAAAAGCCACACCCAGCACAGAAAAAGGTTGGAAGAGATGTGGACATTTGCATATGCAAAAATAATTTACATATGCTCCACATTTGAGTATAGCATAGTGGAAAGACAATGTCCAACAGGTCCAGAAGGGGGCGCCTGGTCAAGGATCTCTCACTAGGTACAGTTGGCAGGTAAACCTCTCTAACCCATTACTCACCTTCTTTTGTGTGTATGAAATGTCTTTTGTGTGTATGAAATGTCAATGTGTTTGTGAGTGTGAGTGTGAGTGTGAGTGTGAGTGTGTGTGTGCATGTGTCACATGTGCATGCCTTCAGAAAGTCTACTGCATAGAAACAGGAACTATGATTCATACTTATTTGTGCAGGGTATGCAGAAAGTGCTAAATAAGTACTCATCTGGCAACTGCTGCAAGGGGAGACCTGGCATGGGCACCAATCCCCGGCCGCCCCCCACCCACACCTTGCCCAGCCACCGCCATGTTCCCTGCTGCTCTGTCCTTGGGTCTGGCTGAGTACCAGAGAGGGCGAGGCTGAGGAATCAGCTGGCACCAGCGCCCAGGCAGGGAGGGTGAATGACTTAGAAATGTTCTGGGCCAGGAAGGAATCTGGGGGAGACCAAAAGGACTGCAGTAAGTTCTGGTTAGAACAATCACCCAGAGGCCTGTACACTGCCAGGAGGGGTCCACGCTCTACCTTCGCCTACCACAGAGTTTGGTCTGCTGCTTTCCTAGGGGCTGTCAGTGCAGAACTCATCAGCTAAGCTCCCTGGGTCTTTCCCAGCCCTTGCTAGGACTGCATTGCTCGATACTTATGTAAGGCATGTTGGACACAAGGTAAGGTACTGGTTAGGGCAAAGGCGAGCCCCAGAACCCCTGCCACCGAAACACCCAGAGGACAAGAGACTGCCAAGTGTGGGCAGGAGGTCCCTCCATCCATGCACAGGAGAGGCTGTGGGACTGAAGAGAGGGCTGGCAAGGAGACTCGGGTGCTGATGCTGGAGATGAAAGGGCAGGGAGGGCCGGGGGCAGGCCAGAGGGCACTCTCACCCAGAGCTGGTCGTCGTTCCCAGGGGGGCTCTTCTTGATGAAGGCTCCGTAGTAGGTGGCGATGTTGCGGTGGTGAGAGTATTTTTTCAACATGTTGATCTCCTGCTTGATCTCTTCTTCCTCATCCTGGGTGAATGGGAGGAGGTGAGCCTCATTCTCAATGCTCCACCCCCCCCCCCAACCCCACTGCCCCCGCGGCTTCCTACCTCCGTGACATCCATGACCTTGATGGCAGCCAGCTGCCCAGTCTTGACGTGCCGACCCTGTGCACAGAAAGGTGAACACAGAGGGGCCTGGGTCATGCTCACGAAGGGCCTGATTCTGGGAGAAGCCACACCTTTTGGCTCTTTTCTATCTTAAAATATGCCCCTCATGGTGGCTAGACACCTCAATTTATTGGTTGGTCACAGGACTAACAGTAGCTACAGAAAAACTACCAAGACTGGATTTCCAAGCTCTGTGCTTGGTAAAAATGAAGTGTTTGCTCCCTTCATACTCAAGCCTCTCTGGCTTGTACTTCCTACAGTTTGAAAGTTAGAGTGGGAGTCAAGGATACCTTCTCCATCCTCAGGTGGAGCTGCAGGGAGCTGGGAAAGAGGCTGAGGAGGGAGGGCCTTGGCCTCTCTCTGCATCTTCTATGCCACACAAGCCCCCTTTGGATAGGAGGCTATTCCTAGGATTCCCCCCTACACCTCCCCCCCGCCTCGGCTTTTTATTTTGTTGACAGGAAAGAATTAAGATAGAGCCGAACTCGCTGGTGTGCCTCAGAGGATGAGCATCGACCCAGGAAGCAAAAGGTCACCAATTCAGTTCCGGTCAGGTCAGGGCACATGCCCGGGTTGCAGGCTCGATCCCCAGTAGGGGGTGTGCGGGAGGCAGCTGACCAATGTTTCTCTTTCATAGATGTTTCTATCTCTCTATCCTTCTCCCTTCCTCTCTCTCTAAAAAAAAAAAAATCAATGAAAAACATTTTTTTAAAATAGAGCTGAGATTTTTAGGAAACTCAGGGAAACACAGAAGGAAACATCGACTAACATGTCGATGGCCCATCACCAGTGCTAATAGGAAGAAACTTCTATATATAGGATGGCCCTGCCATTGCCCTCCCCCTCCCTCCTCCTAAAATTCCTAGCAGGAGCTGACTGGGGTTTGGACAGGAAAGTCCAAGGCTTCCTGGGGAAGAGTAGGTGAGGGAAAGCAGCCCCTCAGGGGGATGAACATGGGCATTGCCAGGCCGTGGATTATTTTTATCCTCAGCAGTCATTCAAGACCCAAGCCCAGAAAAGCAGTGGAACACAGAGCTAGGATTTCCATGGCAACAATTAGGCAAGAGATGGGGAAATGGGGGGAGGAGGTGCCCGTTTCCCAAAGCTTCCATGGAAGAAGGGTAAGAGAAGGGCAGGTGGTCCCAGTGACCCAGGAAACAGGCCCTGGAGATGCAGAGGAGACTTGTGAAAAGACTCGGCATCGTGTCTGGAGACAAAGAAGCCGGCGTGTATTCTCTGGGGCAGCATCCACCTTGAACATCTCTCTGCTGTGGCCACCTCCCCCCATTCAAGTGGGACCAGAGATCAGGCCACACGAGAATGCCGAGCTGGCCAGACCAGAAGGTACAATCAGCGGCTGAGGAAACACCACTTCTGTGGGAGAGAGGCGGCCTCAAGGGCAGACGGCCTGAGCTCCGGCTCTGGCCCTGCTGCAGACCAGCTGTGGGAGCTCAAGAAAGCCGCTTCTCCTCTGCAGAGGGTCACTCATGGGATCCCACCCACTCCAAGTCCTGGGTTTTTCTGTTGTCAGGCCAAACCTGCACCTCTGGCCTGAGCTTCACTCTGAACGCCCAGGTGAGCTCTGATACCGTTCCTTCTGCCTTCAGCTGTTCCTTTCCCACACCCCATTCAACTCCAAACCTGTCCCTGCTATACCAATAATTCCAAACTCGGGCAGAAGCCAGCAAAAACATCCCACTTCTTGCTGCTTCCTGCCTCCTTCCCTCATTACTTTCCTCTTCTCTCTCTTCTTTCCCAGGTCCCCAGCCTCGGCAATCTCCCATAACCCCTCCACTTTCCTGACCTGGAATATACTTCTCCCACCCTCCTGAGAGGGCCCCATGGAAAACAGTCACACTTCTGCGCCACTGGAGTCTCACCTTGTACACCTGTCCATAGGTTCCATTGCCAACCACTTCCACCAGCTCAAAGATTCCAGCAGGGTCCTGGAGGGGAGGGGAGAGGGAGAGAAAGAATAAGGTGTTGGACTTCAGAAAAAGATTATGTAGCCTGGGGGTGGTGGTGGAGATGTATTCAATCAGGAGAGAAAAGTGAAGACTAGTATATTATGCGAGGCCTGCAGGGGGAACTCTGATGGCCAGCTGCCCCTTTCCTGGACTGGTTCAGAGTTCATGTTCTATAGGAAAAGTCAGAAGATGAGAGAAAACAGAAGCCAGAGCCCAGCTACCTTTTCACAGGTATGCTCCTGATTTCAAACTCAATGACAAACTCTGAGAGTGTATAGCCTATCTGCAAAAGGGGGTGCCCGAGTACCCACCTCTGGGATTAGTGTCAACTTTATTTTTGATTGATTGATTGTTAATCCCTATCAAAGGATATTTTTCCATTGATTTTTAGAGAGTGGAAGGGAGGGGGAGAGACACAGAGAGAAACATTGATGTAAGAGACACAGCAACTGGTTGCCTCCCACACGCCCTGACCAGGGCTGGGGATTGAGCCTGCAACCGAGGTACATGCCACTGATTGGAATGGAACCTAGGACCCTTCAGTCGACGGGCTGACGCTCTATCCACTGAGCCCAACTGGCTAGGGCAGGAAGGGGTCAACTTTAAATGAGGCAACGCCCATAAAATGGTTAAGACGGTGCCTGGCATTGGTTAAGAGCGTGTGTGCAATAACAGTTACTTACAGTTATTAATTT
The DNA here is from genome assembly GCF_000147115.1 of Myotis lucifugus. Classification (NCBI taxonomy): domain Eukaryota; kingdom Metazoa; phylum Chordata; class Mammalia; order Chiroptera; family Vespertilionidae; genus Myotis; species Myotis lucifugus. The sequence continues at coordinate 587,988 of NW_005871474.1, forward strand.
TTTAAAAGCAGGGAGTTGGAACTTGAGCACCACCATCCTTTTGACATTTTCCCCCTTCCTAGTCCTCCCGAGACCAAGGGCTTCAGAGCCAGTGTTTGTGGCCTTTGGGGGTAGAAGAGACCTCTAGGTAGGAGGGAGAGCAGGTGACAGTGAGAGGGCCACTGGCAGGGGCAGATGAGAAGGGAGAACTTTCAGTTCCTGCTTTCCTGAGCCAAGCAGTGCCAGGAGGAGAGAGCCCGAAAGGCTCAGACAAAGCCTCTAAAGAGGCTCACTGCCTGCCGAGCCAAGAGCAGGCAGCCTGGCTGAGCAGCACAGCTGCCGGGAGGCCTGCCCACACCCTCCTGGCAGGACTTCTTTTTTGAAAGAGGGAGCGAGGCTGGGAAGTGGGGCTGCAAGCTGAGAGCCAGCCTGCCTCCTGAGCTCCTGCACACTGGGCAGACCCTCTCCCGCCACCTGCAGGACTGAGCGGAGAGGCACAAACTGAGGATGTCACAGGAAACAAACTCTCCAGGCAGTGCTGGGGCCTCTGTGCTGATAATCCTAGAAGTATATAATCTAAAACGCCTTTCTCCCTGATTTTGAAAACCAATATAAGATTTCTAAAAAACAAACAAAAAATACCAAAAGAATCCTTCACCTGTCATCCACTGAAGCCAGCACATGGAACATAGCTTGGGCATGGCTGGGACCAGGGAGACACCAGCCCAAGGCTTTTTTATAATATCCTTACCCTATACTATTTCCGTCCATGTTCTCAAAGAGGGGAACTGGAGGATAACAATGTACTTCCTCTATCAGAGTATGTATTAGCATGCACTGCAATTGTGTATCGACTTGTCTATACATTCGGACTAAGTCCTCCTTGTTTACCGGTGTGTCCAGTACCTACCTCGCCCAGAGCCTAGCATACAGAAGCCTGAAAGAACATCCGCAAGCTACTCCAGGGGAAGACCTGATAGAAGTAAAGACGGCTCCTTCTATGTGCTCTGAACGAACCTGGGCTGACCAGACCAAGAATTTCGTAGTTCTATGTTCAATTATTTAGCTCCAGCTGAAATTACTTTTAAAAAGTCCTTGAACAGGTCTAATAAAACAGCAGGCCCCACAGGAAAGGGAGATATTGTCACTGTAGTGTGAGGACTAATGAGAGGCCTGAAGAGTTGCAAGGAACCTGGAAGAAGGTGTCGTGTCTACCTGCAAATCTAGACTTAGAGAAGGGAGCCCAGTTCCCTAAAAATCTCCCCCAAAGAAGGGCTCATCTATTTGGGGCCTCTTAACTCTGTTGAGAAGTCTTTTTCTGCATCCAAGTTAGTTCTTCCTAGATGGACAGAGACAAGGAAAAAGGACTTATAATTTTCTGGATGCTCCTAATCTAAGAGAAAATATGATGGGCCTGCTAGAGTCACAATGATATACCACCATCACCTCAAATCAGCACAGATTTAATTTTATAATCTTAGCTCCAAATCTGTCTCCTCCTATATGTTTGGGAGGCACTGAGAAATGAAAGAACAATCTCTGAGGTCAGACACACTGGGTTCAGTAGATGATTTAATGGTTTCAAGCCCGTGTTCTGACCCACAAGCAAAGATAACACACCTACTTGAAATGGTTACGCTAAGAACTAGGCTGAGAGCATCAATGTGACACAGCAGTTATGTACCTAACATCCTCCACAGAGCTTGCTCCTCAGAGACGACTCCTCTCCCCTCGTCAAGAGCAATACCATTTTCAAAGCAAAATCTCTCCTCTACCATTCTCTACCCCCTCCCCATTCCTTCTCCACATCATAGTCACCCTATCCTTTCTCCCTTCAAAATGTCCCTGTCTTTTCCTCTCAATTCCTAAGCTGCCAGCCCGGCAATCCCTCCTCTTTTCCCTCCTGGAGCTCCTGCCTCACCACTCTTCCTTCTGCCGCAGCCGCCAGATTGAACCCTCCTAACACGGTGCTTTTTAAATCCTACTCTTCTGCCTGGAACCAGCATGGCTCCCACTGCCTAAGAAGAGTCCAAACACCTGAGCCTATCGTTACAGCTTCCCGTCACCAATAAATATTTCCTGAGCGTCTACATCTACCCTGCACCGGGCTAGGCCCTAATCAGGGAAAATCTATAAGGTAACTTTCTCTTCTTTCATCCAGCAATTAAATATTTACTGAGCACTAACTGAGTGATGACTCCTCAATTAGGTACAATGAGGAGCTCAGTGATACATGAGAAACATGGAAGGTCGCTCAAGGATCTTCTAACTTTACAAGTACCCCAGCATGTACACATGGCAGTATATGATTATTTGCCATAAGAGCAACTGAAAGCACTCAAGGCATTAAGAAACTGCTTGGTAGAGTGGAAAGAGCACTGGAGAGTGAGTTTCTAAGGACTTTAGCATTAGCTGTATGTCCCTAAGCAAGTATTTAACGGTTTGGGGCCTCATCTTCCACATATAAATTAAGAGGGAGTTGAATTGGGTAAAAAATCTCTTTCATGGTTTCAGGGAAAAGAACTAAATTCAGGTTGGAAATCTCAGGCAGACTCCCCAGAGGAGAGTCCAAGCTGGGCTTTGGCAGCCGGCTAAGGTTTCAGTTGGTGATAGGAATTTAAGACTGGGGAAGGCCGCTTGGCTGGAGCGGCTCAGTTGGTTGAGTGAAGTCCCATGAGCCAAAAAGTCACTGGTTCAATTCCTGGTGGGGGCACGTACCAAGGTTGCGGGCTCAATCCCCAGTAGGGGGCATGCAGGAGGCAACCCATCCATGTCTGTCTCTGTCTGTCTCTGTCTCTCTCTCCCTCTCCCTCTCTCCCTACGCCCCTTCCTTTCTCTCTGAAATAAATAAAAACATATTTTAAAAAACAAAGGAGTGGGGAAGGCCATGATATGCTAAGGGACAGCAGTCTGGGTTTGGGTCTTGAGTTTGAGATGTTAGGGGACACGAGGAGTAAGTGTCTATCAGGCAGTTAGAAACAAAGGTCCGGAGATAAAGATTTAGAGGACATTCACACTGTGAGAGTTGGAGACAGGAGACCAGATGTCCAGGGAGCATGCACAGCGAAAAAAGAACAGAAGAGCCAAGGTCAGCCTCTGAGGAATGGCCATGTGCACCACAATGGAGAGCAGCAGAACAGACACCAGAGGAGGAGGCAATCAGGGCTGAGGAAAACAGCAGTGACTCAGCGCCCAGGAAACCACCAGGAACCTCTGTGGGAACTGCAGTTGTGAGAGCAGGAAGAGGAGATGGCGTAACAAGGCAGTAAAGGCTATGGGTGCTGCACCCTCACTGGAGAACGTTAACTTTGAGAGGAAGGGGGAAATCAGATGATGGCTAGAGGAGGCAGAAGGGCCAGACAAAAGGGTTTTTAAAATAGGGAAGATCTCTCATGCTTATGGAAAGGAAGAAGCCAGAGAGGAGACTGATGATGTTTGATGAATTGATTTTTAATGATATATATGTGTATACACATGTATATGTGTATTCCATAGTATATAATCTGTATCTTCCACTGATTTACATAGTGATAAAATACAACAGTGCCTATTTCTCTCTTATTCACATATCCAATGATTCAGAATGCCCAGAAATGCTTAGCAGTTCAAATATGATTTATGTATTGATCTGGTCTCAAATGTGAGCCCTTCAAATATGCACCTGTCCGTGCCTGGTCACCCTCTTTGATGGCAATCTAATGGAGGTGTCTGCAGAGGGAGGTGCTCTGCTACTGGGAAGCCACCAAAACAGTCCTGGCTTGGCCCCTGCACGTGGGCACAGCTCTGTAACGATGCTGTGGTAGGCCTTCCCCAGCTCTTTCTCTTGGTGCTCAAACTCTTTGCTCTCAGCAATCTAATTTCTTGTCCAGCCAGCTGCTGGCAGGTGGGAAGGGATGGGAACAAGAGTATGAATAACTAAAGAGAGAAGGGAGAAGGACAGGAAAAGATAAAAAGTGAAGAGATACTGGTCTGTTGAGGTAAAGAGGAAGGAAGATGAGGGAACCCCATAAATATCGAATGACTATGACTTTACGATGTCAGAGGGAAGCTCATCTACTAAGTAGAATTGGGGGCCTGAGTGAGTTGGGAAAAACTTGGGAACAGATGCTACACAAGGTGCTTTAAGATACTGTCTCCCAAACTTCATGATATAAAGGAATCACCTGGGAATCAGACTCCTAGGATCTGCCTCCAGAGATTCTGATTTAGCACCACAGGTGAGGAGCAGGTATCAGTCTATTTAACAGATCCTCCTGGGTGATTCTAATGCAAAAGGCAGTGGACCCATTTTGAGCAACATTAAACTTTATGGGGTTACTAATAGGTGAATGGAAGGTGCAGACCGTCCAGAGAGTTGAATGAAGCCAGGCAGGCTGAGCAGTGGTAGGAGATCCATCAGCGCTCTGGATGACCAACTACTGCTCTCTCCTATAATAGCTCTACAGAATCTTCACTCCCCATTTTTTTTATGTTCAAGTATCCACACATGCCTAAAAATGACCTCCTATCAGGCAAGCCAAATCACAAATTGTTTTCCCCCCAGGAAATCTTCCTTAGCTACTCTAGCCCACAAGCTATTCCATCCATGAATTTCACCTTCAATTTCACATATTAATTTCATCTCTACCGTGAGTTTAAGTTTCTCAAGAATATGACCAAATGGATATATTTTTAAAACATAATCTTAGAATAAGACAAGATTGTTTACTCTTGCCACTTCTATTCAATGTTCTGTATGGAAATTAGGCAAGAAGAGGAAATAATAGACATCCAGGTTGAAAATGAAGAAGTAAAACTATCTCTATGTGCAGATGACATAATCTTGTACGTAGAAAATTATAAGAAATACATTAATACCCTATTAGAACTAATCAAGCAGGTTAGTTCAGCAGGTTGAAGGATACAAGTGCATTTCCACATACTACAATAAACAGTCCAAAAATAAAACTACTAGTAAGAAAGCAGTACAAGTTACAAAAGCATCAAAAGGAATAAATTTAACCAAAAAATTGTTAAAAACGACAAAACATTGTTGAAAAAATTAAAGAAGATAAGTAAATGGAACGATATCCTATGTTTATGGATCAGAATACTTAATTTTGTTAAGATCTACAGATTCAATGCATTTCTATCAAATCCCAGCTGGCTTTTAAAAACAAGTTTTTATTGATTTCAGAGACAGGAAGGGAGAGGGAGAGAGGGAGAGAAACATCAATGATGAGACAGAATCATAAACTGACTGCTTCCTACATGCCCCCTACTGGGGATGGAGCCTCCAACCTGGGCATGTGCCCTGAGTAGGAATGGAACCGAGGACCTCTTGGTTCATGGGTCGATGCTCAACCACTGAGCCACACCAGGCGGGCCCAGCTGGCTTTTTTGTAGAAATTGACAAGCTTACCCTAAAAATCATATAGAAATGTAAGGGATCCAGAAGAGACAAACTATCTTGAAAAAGAAGAACAAAGTTGGAGTGGAAGGCTCACATTTCCCAATTTCAAAACTTACTATACAGTTATAGCAATCAAGACAGCGTGATATTAGCATGATAATATGACATATAGATCAATGGGCCAGAACTGAGAATCCAAAAATAAACGCCTAAATTTGCAATCAATTAATTTTTGACAAGAGTACTAAGATCATTCAATAGTCTTTTCAACACATGATGCTGGGACAACTGAATACCCACCTGCAAAAGAATGAAGCTGGACCCCTACCTCATACCATATACAAAAACATTTACTCAAAATAAATCACAGACTTTAAAATGTAAGAGCTTAAACCATGAGTCTTAAAGGAAAACATAGGAGTAAATCTTCATGACATTGGACTAGGCAATGGTTTCTTACACATGACACCAAAAACACAAGCAACAAAAGAAAAAAAAAGATAAATTGAACTTCTCAAAATTAAAAACTTTCGTGATTCACAGGACGCCAGCAGAAAAATGAAAACACAAACCACAAAATGGGAGAGAACATTTGAAAATTATATATCAGATAAGGGATTTGTATCTAGATAAACGACTTACATCTGATAAGAGATTTTTATTTAAAAAGGACTCCTCAATAATAAAATAACAAAAAGAAAAATGATCCAATTAAAAAATGGGCAGAGCCCTAGCTGGTTTGGCTCAGTGGGTAGAGTGTTTGTTGGCCTGCAGACTGAAGGATCCCATGTTTGATTCCAGTCAAGGGTACATGCCCAGGTTTCAGGCTCAATCCCTGGTAGGGGGCATGCAGGAGGCAGCCAATCAATGATTCTCTCTCATCATTGATGTTTCTATATCTCTCTCCCTCTCCCTTCCTCTCTGAAATCAATAAAAATATATCTTTAAAAAACAATAAAAATAGAAGCCCACATTTCAACAACAACAAAAAAAGGGCAGAGATTGGTGAGGATGTGGAGAAAAGGGAACCCTTGTGCACTGTTGGTGGGAATGCAGACTGGTGCAACCACTGTAGAAAACAGTATGGAGTTTCCTTAAAAAATTAAAAATGGAACTGTCTTATGATCCAGCAATAACACTTCTGGGAGTATGTCCAAAGAAACCCAAAACACTGATTTGAAAGACTATATGCACCCCTGTTCATTGCAGTGTTATTTATAACTAGAGGCCTGATGCACAAAATTTGTACAAGGGCCTTGATCACGGCCCCCGCCTGCTGTGGCTTTGTCCAGCAGGACGTCTGGTCTAATTAGCCTATTACGCTTTTATTATAGATAGCCAAGATTTGGAAGCAGCTCAAGTGCCTATCAGTAGATGAGTGGCTAAAAAAGCTGTGATACATTTACACAATGGAATACTACTCGGTTGTAAAAAAAAAAAAAAGGAAATTTTACCTTTTGCCATAGCATAGATGAACCTGGAGAGTATTATGCTAAGTGAAATAAGCCAGTCATAGAAAGACAAATACCATATGAGTTCATTTACATGTGGAACCTAATAACAAATAAACTAACAGAATAGAAACAGACTCATAACCCTAACCGGTTTGGCTCAGTGGATATAGCGTTGGCCTGTGGACTGAAGGGTCCCAGGTTCGATTCTGGTCAAGGGCATGTACCTTGGTTGTGGGCACATCTTCATTAGGGGGCGTGCAGGAGGCAGCTGATTGATGTTTCTCTCATGGATGTTTCTAACTCTCTATCCCTCTCCCTTCCTCTCTGTAAAAAATCAATAAAACATATTAAAAAAAAAAAAAGAAACAGACTCATAGATACAATAAATAGACTGACAGCTGTTGGAGGGTATGTGCTTTGGGGGGCTGGATGAAAAAGGTGAAAGGATTCAACAAACAAACAAAAAACTCACAGACACAGATACAACAGTATGGTGATTACCAGAGGGAAAAGGGGTGGGGAGAGGTAGAATAGGGCAAAGCGGGGATAAATGGTGACAGAAGGAGACCTGACTTTGGGTGGTAAACACACAATACAATATACAGATGATGTATTATACAATTGTACACATGAAGCCTATATAATTTTATTAACCAGTTAAATCCTAATTACTTCAATAAAAATTAAAAAATAATAAAGTGTTTTTTTGTATATTTACAGACCTGCTATCACCATTAATATCAGCACATTTTCATCAAACCCAAATAAAACTCAGTACATATTAGCAGTAACTACCCATTCCTACCTCCATTCAACCCCTGGAAGCCACTAATCTATTTTCTATCACTATGGATTTGCCTATTATGGGCATTACACATAAATGGAGCCAAACAATATGTGGCCTTTTTTGACTGGCTTCAATTTAACATAATCTTTTCAAGGTTCATCCATGTTATAGTATATATCATTACTTGATACATTTTTTATTGCCAAATAATATTCCATTATGTGGATATATCACATTTACCCACTCATCAGTTGATGGACATTTAGGTTGTTTCTACTTTTTGGCTGTTATGCATAATGCTACTGTGAATATTTCATGTATAGATTTTTGTGTGGACATATACTATTTTCAATTCTCTTGGGTATCTACTTAGGAGTAAATTGCTGGGTCATATGTAACTCTTTATTTTACATTTTGAGGACTGCCAAACTGTTTGCCAAAATAACGTCATCATTTTATATACCCACCAACAACATGTGAGGGTTCCAAGTTCTTCACACCCTCACCAATGCTAGTTATTATCCATCCTTTTGTTATAACTATTTTAGTGGATATAAAGTAGTATCTTATGATTTTGTTTCTAATTGTCCTCATGACTAATGATGTTGAACATCTTTTCATGTGCTTATTGGCCACTGTGTAACTTCTTTGGAGAAATGTCTATTCAGCTTCTCTGCCCATTTTTTAAATATGTTTTTTAAAATTGATTTTTTAGACAGAGAGAGGAAGGAAGAGGGATAGAGAAATAGAAACATCAATGATGAGAGACAATCACTGATCGGTTGCCTCCTGCATTCCCCCTACTGGGGATCGAGCCCAAAACCCGGGCATGTGCCCTGACCAGGAATCTAACAGTGACCTCCTGGTTCATAAAGGTCAATGCTCAACCACTGAGCCACACCAACTAGGCTAAGTACCATGCTGTTTTAATTACTATGGCCTAATAGTATAGTTTGATATCAGGTAGCATGATTCCTCCAACTTTGTTCTCTCTCAAGATTGCTGTGGCTATTCAGGATCTTTTGCGGTTCCATATAAATTTTTGGAACATTTGCTCTAGGTCTGTGAAATATGCCATTGGTATCTTAATAAGAATTGCATTGAATCTATAGATTGCTTTGAGTACTATGGACATTTTTTTTTAAATATGTTTTTATTGATTTTAGAAATGAGAAACACTGAAGCCATCCAGCCAGGATAGTATAAAAGTTTTAATGTTAATTCTTCCTACCCATGAACATGGTATATGCTTCTACTTATTTGTATCTTCTTCAACTTCTTTCTTCAGTGTCTTATAATTTTCTGAGTATAGGTCTTTTACATCCAAGGTATTTTCTTTGTTATGCCACTGAAAATGGGATTGTTTTCTTAGTTCATTATTGGTACATAAAAATGCAACCAATTTCTGGATATTTGTATCCTGCTACTTTACTAAATTCATTTATCAGTTCTAGTAGTTTTTCTTGGTGGAATCTTTAGGGTTCTCTAGATACAGTATTATGTCATCTGTAAATAACGACATCTTTAGTTCTTCCTTTCCAATTTAAATGCCTTTTATTTCTTCTTGTCTGATTCCTGGGGCTAGGACTCCCAGTACTACGTTGAATAAATGGTGAAAGTGGGCATTCCTGTTTTATTCATGATCTTAAGGAAAACACTTTTAGTTTTTGCCCACTGAGTATGATGTAGCCTGTGGATTTGTCATATATGGTCTTTATTATGTTGAGGTATGTTTTCACTATTCCCCCTTTGCTGAGAGTTTTTATTATAGATGGGTGCTGGATTTTATCAAATGCTTTTTCTGTATCTATTGACATGATCATGCGATTTTTATCCTTCATTTTGTTATGTGTTGTAACACATTTATTGATTTGCAGGTATTTTAAACAACCTTGCATCCCTGGAATAAAGCCCACTTTATCACAGTGTATGATCTTTTTAATGTATTGCTCCATCAGATTTGCTAATATTTTGTTGATGATTTTAGAATCTGTATTCATCAGGGATACTGGCTAATTTTCTTTCTTAGTAGTGTCCTTATCTGATTTTGGAATGAGGATAATGCTGGCCTCTTAAAATGAACTTAGGAGTCTTCGCTCCTTTTAATTTTTTGGAGTAGTTTGAGAAAGATAGGTGTCATCTCTTCTTTGAATGTTTGGTAAAAATTCACCTGTGAAGCCATCCAGTCCAGGACCTTTGTTTGTTGGGAGTGTTTGGATTACTGCTTCAGTTTCACTAGTTGTAATCTGTCTATTCAGATTCTGATTCTTCCTGAATCAGTTTTGGAAGATTGTATGTTTCTGGGAACCTATCCACTTTATCCAGATTGTCTGATTTGTTGGCATATAGTTATTGGTAATATTTTCTTACAGTGCTTTGTATTTCTTTGGTGTCAGTTGTTACTTCTCTTTATTTCTGATTTTATCTTTTGGATCCTCTTTCTTTTTTCCTTGATGAGTCTAGTTAAAGGTTTGTCAATCTTGTTTATCTTTTCAAAGAACCAGCTCTTGATTTAATTACTTTTGTATTTTTTTAGACTCTATTACATTTATTTTGGTTCTAATCTTTTTAAATATATATATTTTTATTGATTTCAGAGAGGAAGGAAGAGGGAGAGAGATACAGAAACATCAATGATGAGACAGAATCATTGATGGGCTGCCTCCAGCACACCCACCACTGGGGATTGAGCCTGCAACCTGGGCATGTGCCCTGACCAGGAATGGAACTGTGATCTCCTGGTTCATGGGTCCACACTCAACTACTGAGCCACACCGGCCTGGCTCTATGTCCTTTTATCTGCTTACTATCTCTTTGTTGATGCTCTCACTAGGTTCCTTGAGCATCCGTATAACCATTTTTGTTTAACTCTATACCTGATAAATTGCTTGCCTCCATTTCACTTAGCTCTTTTTCTGGAGATTTCTCCTATTCTTTCATTTGGGGCATGTTTCTTTGTCTTCCCATTTTGGCGACCACTTGTGTTTCTTCTATGTATTAGGTAGATCTGCTATGACTCCCAGTCTTGGTAGGGCAGCCCTAGGTAGTAGGTGTCTTGTGAGACCCAGTGGCACTGTCCTTAATTACCTGATCTGGGTGCTCCAGGAAAGTCCCTTGTGTGGGTCCTCCTGTTATAATTTAGTCTTGATTACTATGGGCCCACTTGTGTGTGGGGTTGACCCTCAGGCTGTGCAGGTGTTGATCACATGTAGCTAAATTTGCCTCAGCAGGGTCTGGTGACTGCCAAGATATCCCTTTGGATATGCCGCTTATTAAGTTAATTGGATGCTGCTCTGTTGTCTAAAGCTGGCCACTGGGTGAGTTGGTTCTGGGAGGGACACTGGTGCAGGCCAATGTCAGACACTGCCTGTGACTAGCTCTGGGCAACGTGTTAGAAACTACAAAGCAATCTACTGCTTGTGCCTGCCTCGGCTGGGCTGGGTATGCGTGGGAAGTACCAAGCTGACCACCAAGGCCAGCTTTTACCAGCGCCGGAGCCAGAAGCAGGTCAGCAAAAGTCCTAAGGAACCCCAAGATCTGCTTCCTCCTGCCAGCTGCCTGTTAGGCTCAGTCACTGAAAGAGTCCCTGGCAGCACAAGTTGAATGAAGCAGGCTCTCGGTGAGTCACCAGGTAGGGTGAGTGGTGTTCACCAGGTTGATGCAGGTTGAAACTCAGTGTCTGTGCTGGATCTAAGGCTGGATCAGCAAATGTCCCAGGGTATACCCACTCTAGCTGCCACCGGCTGCATGCCAGCAGACCTTTGTCATGGGGCAGGGTCTCAGGGAGTCATCAGGTTGAGGCCAGCAGAGTTTATGAGGCCCAAACAAACCAGTCGGGTGAGGGAAAAATGGCCCCCGTCCTAGAGCCACAAAACTCAGCTGTCCAAAATTATGCCAGGAGCTCAAGTTCAATAGAGCATGACCACTAGCTACCTGGAGCCCAAGGGGGTGGGGCTAGGAGATCTCCAGTGAGGGGTTCATGGGAAAATGGGGGGAATGGCCCCCATCCCAATGCCACACCACTTAGTCACTGACGCTCCCTGAGTCTGCCCAGACCTCTACACCCCAGCCCAGGCAGCTGACTCCTCAGCAGGGTGGGGCCATTGCTTTCCTCTAGGCCAGCCGTGGGCAAACTACGGCCCGAGGGCCGGATCCGCCCATTTGAAATGAATAAAACTAAAAAAAAAAAAGACCATACCCTTTTATGTAATGATGTTTACTTTGAATTTATATTAGTTTACACAAACATTCCATCCATGCTTTTGTTTTGGCCCTCCGGTCCAGTTTAAGAACCCATTGTGGCCCTCGAGTCAAAAAGTTTGCCCACCCCTGCTCTAGGCTGATGCCATAAGGAGGGAGTACTCTATCCAAGAAAGATGGAGTCTGTGGTATAGAAGGATGATTCAGCACAGGGGTCCTGGCAGCTGTGCCCTCAGCTCTCTCCCCAGAGCCACAAACCTCCCCCCATACAAGACTTTAATCCGCTCCACTCTTCCTCTGCCATAGCCCAGGGTGAGTAGTTGCAATTGAGATTTTGTGCACTGACCCTTTAGTAGGGCACCCGTGTCTCTAGCAGACTGCCATTTCTCCCTGGCAGACAAAATCCCTGCTCATTTTCAAAGCCAGATGTTATGTGGACGTCTCTTCCTGGGTCTGGTGCTCTGGGCTGGGAAGCCCAGCATGGGATTGAGACCCATGCTCCTCAGGGGGAACCTCTGTAGCTGAGATATCCCTCTGGAATCTCAGCCACAGTCCGTGGGAGCGGGGCCAGCCCTCTTCGATCTCTGCTCTTCCTACCAGTCTCGATGTGGCTTCTTCTGTAAATCCTTGGTCATAAGACTTCTACAATACTTTAAAAGAAAGAATTTGGAGGTATGTGAGTTATATCAATAAAACTGTTATTAAAAATAATAATACTGAAGGTAGTTTAAAGGTACAAATTTCCAGTTATAAAATAAGTCATAGGGATGTAATATACAGCATGGCGACTATAGTTAATAATACTATTTGCATATTTGAAAGTTGCTAAGAGTAAATCTTAAAAGTTATCACAAGAAAATAAAAATTCTGTATGTATGGTGACAGATGTTAACTGAACTTATTGTGGTGATCCTTTCCCATACATGTCGAGTCATTGTGTGGTACACCTGAGCCTAATATAATGTTGTATATCATTATACCTCAATAAAAAAATAATAATCCCAAGAGCACGTTCCATAGCGCTCAATAAATTATTGTTGATTAATGACAGTTTCCACTCAAGAAAGCTACTCTACTAATAAGAAGGAAGCTCTCAAAGTGCTTCTGACCTAATGACACAAATGAAAAAGTCCTGAGACAAACACAGAAAATGATGAAATGCAACCACTTACGTATATGATGAAGAGTGAGGCAACTTGATTTCTATTCTTGGCTCTGCTGTGAACAGGCTGTGAGTTTCGGGGGCAAGTCACTGTTTCCCTTTCAACAAATAGAAAAACTTTCCAGTTCTACCTCTATGATTCTAAATGCTAGAGTCCACATTCCATGAAGCTGCCAACCTAATGTATCCTTGCTGTGTGCTAGGAGCTGTGTTGGGCTCAGACATACAGTGAATAAAACGGGGCAGACTCTGCCACAATGGTGATTACATTCTAATGGGGGAGGCAGACATCAAGTAACTCAACAATTGTTTAATTATAACCGTGATACATCTTACATACTATGGAGAAGTACTGGCGCTAAGAGAACAAACTTGACCAAGTCAGAGGAATTGGGGAAAGGCTCATTCAGGACAACATGTTTAAGCTGGGTTCTAAAAGCATTCCCAGTACTACTCTCCTCTGAGCAATGAATGCTATTATCCATCCCATCCTTGTGGCCCTTACCTTTATTATCTTATGAGCTCTCCTAGATTATCTGTCTCAGGGATATCTCTCATTGCCCACACTCCCCATAGCCCCTTAATAATTAAAAAGGTAGCAATTTGTTAGTATTTTGTTTCTGGTACTGCTTAGCGCTTTAGGAGTATAATCTCCTAACAAACTCTGAGGTTGGTACTGTTGGTACATTAATTTCGCAGATGAAGAAAGTTTGGAGCAATTAAATGACTTGCCCAGAGTTACACACAGCCAGGAAGTGGTGGAGCCAAGGTCTGACCTCAAAAATGTGACTCCAGTACTGCGTTGCCCTGCTCTGTTTTGCCCAAGTTGCTCACAGTTCCTACTGTCTAAGGGACCATGTTTTCAACCATAGCTCGTGAGTTTAAGAAAAGGGTTCCTGGCACAAGAGTAGTCAATCCAAGACTGAAGAAAAAAAAGATGATTTCCCCCTCAGTCTTTCCAACTAAAACCCAGAGCGAAGATGCCAGACAGGACACAGAGAGTCAGGGCTGGAGAGGCCATTACTATCTCAGGTAAAGGAAAGCTGAGAATAAAGCAAAGTGGAGGGAGATGGGAGTGGGGAGAGATGAACTGATTTGTTCTAGTTGTTTCTTTATGTTACTGTGAATCAATCCAGAACTACCCTATAGTTCCAAGGAACTGGCTATGTTCAGGTGCTAATGAGATTCTGGACCTTAAAGTAAATAAAAATTATTTCTAATAGCCAGCACTATTCTAATACCAATTAATGTAATCCCACACAACTCCATGACATTGACACTATTGTTAGTACCGTTTTACAGATGAGGAAACTGAGGCACAGTGAATGTAAAGTAATTGTCCAAAGTCAAACAGCTAATTAAGTGGCAGAGGCAGGATTTGAATGCTTATAGCCTGGCTCCAGAGTCTGTGCTACCGTCATCCCTTCATTTGACATAGTTTGCGCAGGTTCCTTGCAACCAAACAAACTAGACCACAACATCACTATTTAACTTTTCACCTGATTATGTCTCAACTTCCCAAATAGAACAGAAGCTCTTTAAGGGCAGGAACCAGGTGGGTTCCTGGGTACCACACAGCCTGAGTTATGCAAACCTGTGCTGATATGGGTGCCTGAATGAAAAATAACAGCAGTGAGGCTATCTGTGCAGCTCAGAATCTGTATCACACACAAACTACTTTTGTTGCATAGTAAGCATGTGGAGTAACAGCCTGTGGCTGCTTTCTTTCACGCACTAGAGCTGATGTTACTAAGCATTTCTTATCCTCCACATTTTATAAACCATAAAACTTTGTAAAGCATTCCGTTGATGTAGAGGCTGAGGAAGGCATCACCAAAGTGTTGGAATAAATTATTGAAGAGTGTGGCTCTGAGACGATTGACAACCCCCCTCATGTAGGTCAAAAACAGCCAGCGACAAGTTACATGGCACTGTGCTTTACACTGTATCTCACTTACGATTTATAATATGCACATTCAGATATGAAGAGACAGCAATGATGTTAACTGCAAAATCATTCCAGGTGGATGTAACTCCATGTGCAATGTGTAATACAAGGGACCATGTTCCGCACTCATTTAACACAGTGAGGGCAGTTCATTCAGGATGTTACCCTTGCACGATTCAGGAAGTGCCTGTTGCCCGTTCTGTTTTCCTCACAGCACCTGTTATGTTTCTGAGTATGCATAAGGTACTTAGATGCTTGTTGATTTAATGTTTAAATGCCAGACAGAGCAAGGTAGAGATGGGTTTGGTCAAGGAAAGCTTTCTGGAAGAAGTTGAGGATAAAGAGCCAGAGGGAGAGAAGAGGCACCAACCTGGGTGGAAAAGAGGAAACGCAGCCTGAGGGTGGGCAAGGGGCAGAAAGGGAAGAGTGGTCCCTTCAGACTCCTCCTCTGTCCTAAATTCCCCTTTAATGATTTCAAGTGTGTTCATCTCCCCAGCTATAGCCAAGGACTTCCAAAAGGCCCTACCTTGTGCTTTAGAATCTCCCCAGCCTTCAACGCATGCTATGTGTTTGATACAGGTGAGCTGAATGAGGACCAGGCACAGCGTCTTGATCCTTCCCAAGACACGGATTTACACCTTCGTCGAGGGCTGCACTCACTAGGACTGGCCAGGAGAGAACTGGGCACAAACTCGCCTTCGGCTCTTTCTTCCTTGCTCTGGGGACCCTGAAGGGGCGCCCTGGGTCTCTCTCACAGCTCATATCCACAGAAAGAACTACAGGGAAATGGCAAGGACAGCTCTGACAAACAGCAAGGCAGTTGGTCTGATGCTCGGGGGCCAGTACCAACTGGCATTTTCCTTTCCCTTCCTTGAAACCAAAAAGGCACTTTAATGCAGTAGTAGGACAGATTGAGATTAGGTTAAGAAATGAAGACTGTACCCATTTCCCAAGAGAAAATGCAAAGGAGTTTATGCATCATTTCAGGATTATCAAATCACAGTCCACTTCAGAGGCTGAGTGGGACAGGGTGACAGGGGGGTACTACCTGAAGCTCAAGGACTAGGGGAGCAGTGACTGAAAGCTGTAGGACAAGGAAAGGAGGAAACCTCAATTGCTCTCTCACAGTTAGCATGTGAGTACCTAGAAATGTATAGGAGAGGTCTGGAGTCAGAATGAAATTTAGGATGAAAAGGGTGGGAGACAGAATAGGCAAAATGAGGGGAATACCTTAGGTTTGGGGTCACATTTCTTGGAAGTGGCCCAGAGCTAGCAGATTAGAACCTTGGCCTCCAGTCTTGTTCCACTAACAATACCTCCTCTAATAATGTGCCTCTTCCCAGGGTACTTCTGATTGCCACCTCCAAATGGCCACAATCATTCAAGACAGTCATTCATGCAGTGTCTGCCCTGCATGTAGATGAAATCCTCTGAGGGGTAAGGGTTTGTTTGTTGTTGTTTTTAAGTACTTCAACGAAAGCAAATTGCTATTTATTTATTTTTTTTAAGTATTTTTAATCCTCACCCAAGGATATTTTTCCATTGATTTTTAGAGAGAGTGGAAGAGAGAGGGAAAGACAGAGAAATATCAATGTGAGAGAAACACATCAATTGGTTGCCTCCTCCACAGGCCCCTACCAGGGCCCGGACCAGGGAGGAGCCTGCAACAGAGGTACGTGCCATGTCTTTGATCAGAATCGAACCCAGGACCCTTTGGTCTGCAGGCTGACCTCTATCCACTGAGCCAAATCGGCTAGGGCCAATCTGCTATTTATTATCAGTATTAGCTGGCATAGTGGGTCGTTCCCCGCCCCCGCTGGTGGCTCAGTGGTTAGAGCATCAGCCCACAGGATCAGACCGAAGGATCCTGGGTTCATTCCCAGTCAAGGACATGTACCTGGGTTGCAGGTTCACCGCCTGTCCTCAATCAGGGCAGCTGCAAGAGGCAACGAGTCGATGTGGCTCTCTCACAACAATGTTCCTCTCTCTCTCTCTCTCTCTCTCTCTCTCTCTCTCTCTCTCTGCCCCTTCCTCCCTCCCTTTTACACTCTATGAAAAAGCAATTGGAAAAAATATCCTCAGGTAAGGATTAACAACATCATCAACAACAACAAATATACTAGTATATATACTAGAGGCCCGGTACACGAAATTCATGAACTTGTGGGGGGCGGTCCCTCACCCCGGCTTGCGCCCTCTCATAGTCCGGGATCGGGCCTAAGCTGGCAGTCAGACATCCCTCTCACAGTCCAGGGCTCTCGCAGTCCGGGACCCCTCGCTCCTTACCACCTGCTTGCAGCGGAGGTGGGAGAGGCGCCGCTGCGCTCGCCATCTGTGAGCCTGGCTTCTGCTGTGTTGAGCGTCTGCCTCACTGGTGGTCAGTGCATGTGATAGTGACTGTTCTGCCAGTCGTTCCTCGGTTCAGTCAATTTGCATATTAGGGTTTTAGAGTGTGTGTGTGTGTGTGTGTGTGTGTGTGTGTGTGTGTGTGTATTAGCTAGCATCTTTTTTTAAAATATATTTTTAGCTAGAAGGGGTCAATGGGGGAAAGAAGGGGACATATGTAATACTTTCAGCAATAAAGATTTAAAAATATACATATGCTTTTTTAAAATTGATTTCAGAGAGGAAGGGAGAGGGAGAGGGAGAGAGAGAATCATTGATCAGTTGGCTCCTGCATGCCCCACACTGGGGATCGAGCTTGCAACCTAGGCATGTGTCCTGACCAGGAATCGAACCATGACCTCCTGGTTCAGAGGTTGATGCTCAACCACTGAGCCATGCTGGCAGGCAACTGGCATCTTTTTTAAGTGTCTGTCCAAGATTGCCTTCTTAAACCCTGGCTCTACCTTCTAAGTCAGACATCAATACAGTGAATTAACATGTTGAGAAGAGTGACATGCTAAAACACGGAGTAAGACTGCTTCTGAGGAAACTGCAGGAGAAGCAGGTAAAATAGGAAAATGTAGCCCCTACTCTTTTGTTACGGAATTCCAGAGCTGGAAGGGTCCATGCACTAAGAATTCCAGGATACTGAGTCTAGGACGCTGCTAGAATAGCAGAAAGAATTAGAAGCATAAAGCCCGGGGAAGGGTTAGAGTCCTTGGGAAAGAGATGAGGGAAGGACTGGTCTCTTCTGTGTTTCAAGCCCAGCAATGATTATTCACTCAAATATGTTCCAGCATGTCCTGCTGCCATAACCAGTGCCATTCCTAAACCCAGGCAAGGTGCCATCCTACCCCCAACAGGGAAGCAGCGCCAGGAGGTGGGGCTGCCCTGGGGTGTGGGGGGATAGGAGGACAAGGGCTGAGGGAGGGGGCCACAGCCCCGTATCCTCCCACTTACAGGAGACAGGCCCACTCCTATTGCCAAGCACACCAGGACTCCACAGAGGATGAGAGACCCAGAAAAACGTGTATAGAGACAAACAGAGGGGGAAGTAGGAAAAAGAATGGCGGGGCTACTAGGGAAAGAGAATGGGAACTTGTGGTATACAGAGCTGGCATAAGAAAGTCCCAAGACAAACAACTCTTTTGCCCTTGAAGAGCCGGGCTGCCAGGGCCTGTGGAGCCTCTATTTATCTGGTGCTGGACTGGGCTGGACTGAGAGAAAAAACAATAGGCCTGTTTTCCTGAGCTCTTCCTGTGACCCAGAAAGCCCACACAAAGAGGAAGAGGGGGGCAAAGGCAGTGTGGTAGCAGCGTGGTACCAAGGCACAGCCTAGGGGAGGAGGCCTTCCACCTCTCAGAAGCTCAGCAGCAGCCACAAAGCCACACCCAAAAACCCAATAATCTAAGTGCTAAAACAGTGACAGCCATGCAAATGCAACCTGAAGCCCCATCCCGTAGTCCCACTACCAGCCAGGTTGCTAAGCCTAAACCCCTTCTATAGGAGATACTCCACCACCAGGGGAGAAGCTAAGGGCCTGTGAGATGAGGGGCAGAGACAGGGCTGCTCCAACAGTTCAAGTCCCACAAGGCACAGGCCTAGCTTACTCAGTAGTGGCAGAGATAGGGAGTCGGGGGATTATTCTGGTAGAGGGGTGGATACTTAAACATCCTTCAATTAGCTATGAGTAGCTACCGGATATGTGTGCATGTGTGCACATGATAAAAAAATACAGAAAGGTGTGTGAGAAAGAGCGTGCATAAGAGGGGGAAATGGGAGTGGATGTGTGGACTGGAGGTAGGGAAGTGGCAAGAAAAGTTTCATTATGTCACCTCTTCCTTCCTACCCAAGCAGAGAAACCAGACACAGCCCCAAAGACCCAACTGGTTCAGATGCCCGCCTTTCTCAACAGGAGGTGGTCCTCCAAGGCCCGAGTCAGTCTCCATCTACCCCTAAATCAACCAGGGGAAGTATGCTGCATCACCCCCATTCCTACCCCACAGGGCTCAGTGTGGAAAGCAGGCCCAAAGCCAAAGCATGAAACAGATGAAATATTCCCATGGTGAGAAAGGAAGTCCTGAGCCAGTGATGGCAAACCTATGACATGCGTGTCAGAGGTGACACGCGAACTCATTTTTTTTGGTTGATTTTTCTTTGTTAAATGGCATTTAAATATATAAAATAAATATCAAAAATATAAATCTTTGTTTTACTATGGTTGCAAATATCAAAAAATTTCTATATGTGACACGGCACCAGAGTTAAGTTAGGGTTTTTCAAAATGCTGACACGCCGAACTCAAAAGGTTCGCCATCACTGTCCTGAGCTCTTCCTGTGACCCAGAAAGCCCATACAAAGAGGAAGAGGGGGGATCTAGGAGAGGGATCATCAGAACACCTCTTCATTGGACCAACAAACTGGAAGGAAGACAAAGCGAAAGGAAGATTAAAACCCTCATCAGCCCAGCCAGAGTGGCTCATTGATTGTCGTCGTGTGCACGGAAAGACGAAAAGTTGCCAGTTGGATTCCTGGTCAGGGCACGTATGGAAGGCAACCGATCAATGTATCTCCATCACACGGAAGTTTCTCTCTCTCTCTCCCTTGCTCCCTCCCCACATCCCTTCCTCTAAGCATGTCTTCAGGCGAGGATTAAAAACAAACAAACAAAAAAACTCTCATCAGTCCCCCATTGTCCATCATGTCCAATAATAAACTGGACTCAGTAAAGTCTTCAAAAAACTCCTTTCCCCAGCTTTCATCATTCTGTAAAACTGACTCTCCACTCTGCTCTGGGCTAACCCTACCTCTCACACTGTGGAACTGAATCTGACTCTTTTATTCTGGTTCCACACAGTGAAGTACTAGTACTTTGTTTAGCTATTGACTGTTATACATGTTTTGAAGTGTTTTTATGGAAATAGGGAAGAAATCAAGTAGGCTCCCGGAGGAGGGGGGAGGGGAAAAATCCAGGAATGTTATGCTGGGGGAGTAGTTTTTAAGTCACTCCTCCTGAGTCTCTATGCCAGGACACACACATGAACATACACGCTTGTAGATACAAACAAAGGCAAAAACAAGTTCAGACATGACACATATATGAACATAAATACCATTCTAATCAGAAACCAGTCAGAGCAGAGGGGTACTGCCTCGGCAAGGAGGTTAGAAGCAGTTCCCCTCCATGTCTCCATGCCAGGATCAGGGACCCTGGTGCTTTATCCAGACCAGAGGTCTTCAGGGCTGCAGAGGCCCACAGGAGATGGGTAGCTGATACATGGAGGGAAATAGAGGGAGAATGCAGAGGAGAGAAAGTCAGGCAGAGGGGGAGGGAGGGAAATGGAAGATGGACCAGAATTCAAGCAGCCTTGGGCTGGTTCTAAAATGGCCACAGGCAAGGCAGGAGACAGATGGTCCCTTCCTGATGCTGAGCTGGAGAAGTGGGAAAAGGAAAAAGGAAAATATAAATACCATTACAGTCAGAAATTTAAAAATAAACCCAAAAACCTAAAAGATAGACAGCTTGTTTCTGAAGTTCCGCCTGCCTCCAGAGCCTTCTAAGGGAAAATTAAGCATTGCAGGCCTAGGAGAACAACCCCTGCTCTCAGGTCTGAAGACTGCTGGCGGTCATACTGGCCATCCCCTGCCCAGATTTGGCAGATGTTGCCAAGTCTTCTAGGCAGCTGAGGTGGTACTTCCCTTTTCCGCTCCAATACTCACTTCCCAAGTCTCAACTTTTTTTGCTTGTTTTGTTTTGCTTTTTTTAAAAATATATTTTATTGATTTTTTACAGAGAGGAAGGGAGAGAGATAGAGAGTCAGAAACATCGATGAGAGAGAAACATCAATCAGCTGCCTCCTGCACATCTCCTCCTGGAGATGTGCCCGCAACCCAGGTACATGCCCTTGACCGGAATCGAACCTGGGACCTCTCAGTCCGCAGGCCGACGCTCTATCCACTGAGCCAAACCGGTTTCGGCTGTTTTGCTTTTATATATATTTTTATTGATTTCATAGAGGAAGGGATAGGGAGAGAGAGAGATAGAAACATCAATGATGAGAGAGAACCATTAATCGGTTGCTTTCAGCATGCCGCCCACTGGTGATTGAGCCCGCAACCTGGGCATGTGCCCTTGACCAGAACCGAACCCGGGATCCTTCAGTCTGCAGGCCGATGCTCTATCCACTGAGCCAAACCAGGTAGGGCAAGTCTCAACTTTTTAAGTTCTTTGCTTTTAAAATGTTATAAGCTATCAGAGCAATTTGATCTTTCTGCAACCAGCAGAATCAATTTCATCACCTCATGGCTACAGCCAACTACTGCCATCACCCAACTGCCCAGCACCTTACAATCCACACGGTGCCTTCACAGCCATTATCTCATTTGCACTTCAGACCCATAGGGAAGCCAGGTGGAAATTATTACCCCATTTCACACATGAGAGAGCCAAGTCTCCGAGAAGCTAAATGTTTGTGACGGTGAAGTCAGAACTCAAGCTTGCTTAGTCTTCTCATGGCAAATCCAAGGAGGCTTCCCATAGTCCACCCCCTGGCTTTGTCCACTAGATTCCATTTGCATCTCATCTGTGGGCCAAAGGGGTTCTTCCTCAGGCTCAGATCTGACTGCCTTACAGCTGATTATCCCAGGACAATTTATCTGGAGCTTTGCCAGTTCCCATCTTGGGGTCGTTCTGTTTCATGCTAGGTTGGGGAGGAGGCTGAGGGGCAAGAGCCCTACACTCTACTGGATTTCTTTCAGTTCTTCTAATCTGCCATGCCCTTTCTCACTTCAGGGTCTATGCACATGCTGTTTGCTCTTCCCTCCTTACCTGAATGTCCCATGCCCATTCTTCCAGACCTCGATGTAGGCATCACCTCCTCCAGGAGGGTTCCCTGACTATCCTCTGCTCTCACAGGACTCTGTACTGTCCCCTTCATGGCACCAATTACATTTTTGTGATTGACTCTTTAACTGGCTGTTTTCTCTGCTAGCCTAAGTTCTTGGAGGTCAGGGCCACATTCAATACCACAATCTGTTGAATGAATAAAAATAAACATAAAAGAAGGCTGGTGTTATCTAGAAAAACCTTCCCTTCTCCTTAATACAATGGTTTCTAACAATAATTTGGATTTATCGCCATTCTTTCAAAATAATCCATGAATATTTACTTAAAAGCAATGCACTAAGTCAGCTACTAAATGTGAATCCTTTTTTAAATATAAATTTATTGATTTTAGAGAGAAAGAAGGAGAGAACCATCGATTTGTTGTTCCACTTATTTATGCATTCATTAGTTGCTTCTTGTATGTGTCCTGACTGGAGATCAAACCCGCAACCTTGGCATATTGGGACGATGCTCTAACCAATGAGCTACCTGGCCAGGGCTTGGAATCCGTTTTTGTCATGTGAATCAGCACCCCCTAATTTATATATTTGATATATAGATGTCATTAGAAAGTGGGCTTTCTGAAAGCTGGGAACTCCTATATAGTTGGCAAAACCCAAATGGGAACATTAATAAGGACCCAAAGACCATAGGAAGCAACAGGGTAAGAAGAGATAGAGTGAAGGCTTCCTGGAGGAGAAAGGAGCTAGGTATTCTGAAAAGGAGAAAGAAGTGGGCAAAATGGGGTGGTGAGGACAGAAGGTGATTCCACCTCTGAGGACAACTTACAGGAAGATTCAAAATTTTAAGAGGAAAACGCAAGGACAGATTTTATTTATTTATTTGCAAAAAGGAAGCCAGGAGTGTAGTAAAAATGGAATGGTATGAAATGGTTAGTGTTTATACTTCACCATGGATCAGAAGGCCTGGGCACTCGTTCTAATTCTTTCATGTAATTTAGTCAAACAGCAAATTATTTAATCTCTCAGAGTTTCTTTTCCTGATCTACCCAAACTCATCTCACAAGAATTCATGGATGTAAACATTTTGAAACCCATAAAATGCAACAAATTTGCATAGTTATTATGAAGAGACTGCCTCCCATAGAGCAAGGAAAAACTGTCAAACCTAACTGCTCATCAATGATGAATAGATAGAGATGTGATACGTCTATGATGGAATACTATTCAGTCATAAAAAAAGATAAAATATTGCCATTTGCAACAACATGGATGGATCTTGAGGTTATTATGCTAAACAAAGTAAGTCAGATAGAAAACAAAAACTAAAACCATATGTTTTCACCCATATCTGGAATATTAAAAAAGGAAACAAAAAAACAATTAAAAACAAACTCAGAGGTATAGACAACAGATTGGTGGTTACGGGGGCGGGGGGGGGGGTAGGGGGAGGAAGGAGGGTTAAATGGGTAAAGGGGATAAAATATTATGGCGTTAGATGGAAACTAGACTTTTGGTGGTGAGCATGCTATAGTGTATACAGGTATCAAGTTATAATGGCATACACCACCTAAAACTTACATAATGTTATTAACCAGTTACCCCCAAATAAAAAAAATTCACATGCTAAAAAAAATAAAAAGGTCATTTACTAATAAGCCTGTTGGTGTTACTAGGATTTAGAGTGAAGAAGTGGCAACTAAGCAGAAAAGAAATAAGATGAAAAAGTAGAATTGAGAGGAGGGCAGGTGAAAGAGAAGGGAGAGAAAAAGATCTATGGCCTTGGAGGTAGGGCTAAAAGGGGCAGGGAAGAGGGAGAGTCCCTGGGAAGTAGACACTAGGGCAGGCAAGAAAGGGCAGAGTATGGAAGCAGGAGGCAGGCAGGGAAGGGGGAAGACATCAAGCTCATTCAAGCTGGCAGACACCAAGCTCACGGAAGAGGGTAACAAAAATCAGAGGCTGGATAATAATAAGGCTTCTCACTGCTGGTTTTCAATTGGAGCACAAACAAATCATTATACCTCATTGCCAACCTCCTCCTGTGGGAGTCAGGTGTCCACCAATCCAAGGCAAAAGACTGGGGAAGCTTTATGACCAAGAAAACCCGTGATTTGTCTTACCCCTGTATGCTTCTAATTCCAGATGGGAGACCAACCAGCTGCCATGAGAGAAAGAATGCTATGAAAGACCAGAGGACTAAGAAAAGAGAACTGGGAAGGAATGGCCGTCTGAGCAGATAAAGGGTGGGGCCAGCAGGGAGGGGGATGGAGAACTATCAGAATCAGACTTAGAAAGGAAAACCAGGGTTAGTCTCCAAAGGGTGGAGACCAGATATTCTCTGACTCTGCCAAGGACTAACCCAGAATAAATTATAGCCCAAAGGATGTAGGTGAGACAGAAGGAACTTCCTGACCAACAGGATGGAGCAAATATGCTCACCCAACTTTTCAACAGGCCTATCTCTCTTTCTCCTAAGAAAACCTCCCTGCCTGCATTCACATCAACTCTAGGGCCCAGGACACCAGTTCAAATATCGAGTGCCTACTAGACAGTAGAGTTTGGCAATGAAAATAGAAATGGGGTTTACAGGAAGCAGACATTAAGAACATGATGACACAATTACACAAATCCAACTATAAAAAAGTACAAAACACTATTAGAAAGATGAAAGAGAGGTCATGGTGGGGGAGGTGAGCCAGGAAAGGCCTGCTGGGGAAGTGATATTTAAGCTAAGACCAAAAGGATAAGAGTTAAGCAAGCAAAGGTCAGGTAGTAGGAAAGGTCCAAGGATCTGAGGTTGGAAAAGTCTCAAATCTCCAGGCAAGGCCTTGTGAGGAGCCCAGAGGCCCTAGCCACCCACCCAGGAATCTGTGCCTTTTGCCAAAGCACTTTATACATTTTTGTGCGAATGTCCTGTCTTACACATCAGAACAAAGCAATGTATCCCCATCAGAATGTTCCCAAGGGTGAGGCACTGGTCCCACCCCCCACCCTCACCCCCAGGCTCAGTGCTTCCTCTGGGTGGGTCCAGAGAGCCTTTACACAAAAGTGTAAGCAGGGCCAGAGTGATTGCCTAGCTACTGCAGGAAATTCCTGACTCAGGGGGCAGGACAAACAGGAGTTTCAAGTTCAGGTATTAGATTTTAAAGTTGCTCTTTCTTCCAATGAAGCTGGAAGACTCTCAGGAGATGGTAGAAGGCTCTAGGGCAGAGAAAGGGAGGTCAGGCTCATGGAATTCTATGCCCACACGTGGGGGCTCAGTGACTCACCCACCCACAGCCATTAAGCTAGAACTCAATAGACTGGGTGGTTTTCTCTTTCCCAAACAAAACACAGGAGGAGAGGAATATTAACAGAACCCCGGGAGACACCCTTTCTGGGTGCTTTCTTTCATAAGAGAAATCAGGCAGCTACCACCTATCTAATGAGCACTTACCAGACCTACACTTGTATTTAACCCTCGCAACAGCTCTATTGGGTGGGTCTTGTTATCCTCATTTGACAAATGATACAATGAGGCACAGGGGTAGTAATGACTTTGTCAGAGGTCACACATTAAGTGATAGAACTGGGATTTGAATGAAAGCCTGTCTACAAGGGCTATGCTTTTGGGGATGAATGATGATGGGGAAGGTCCTACCTTTCTGGCCCCTCCCTATCTTTAAAACCCAAGTAAAAATTTCCTTTCTTACAGGGTCAAGCCTCACCTAGTCTGACTGCTCTCCACTCAGCACTAAGAGATTCAGGAAACAGTCTCTAGAGTGCACGTATTCTGAGATTCATACTTCAAACAGTCCTTTAGATCTTTTTCTTGTGTCCTTCCCAGATGTCCAGCCGCATACCCCAACTTTATCCCCACCCTGAAATCTTTTTTTTTAAATATATATTTTTATTGATTTCAGAGAGGAAGGGAGAGATAAGAAACATCAATGATGAGAGAGAATCATTGATAAGCTGCTGCCTCCTACACGCCCCCTACTGGGGATCAAGACTGCAACCCAGGCATGTGCTTTTGACCGGAATCAAACCTGGGACCCTTCAGTCCACAGGCTGATTCTCTACCCACTCAGCCAAACTGAGATCTTTACACAGCAGGTGCTGCTGTTTCCCAGACCGACTCACACATCATCCCCAGTTACCCAACTCTGGCCAACCTCCTCCAATATCGTTTTTCTCAGCTCCTCCTTTGCCCAGCTTCACACACACAATCACCACCCCATAACTTCCCTTTCCTTACATATACTACATTGCAAATCATGCATCGGACATTTAGACGTTTAAACTTGGAGTGCGGGTGAATTTCCCGCCAAAATATAAGATGGCTCTGTCTTTTGGTTTTGTTCCATCCACCAAAAGGGTGGATTACAAACAAATATTTGGTAATACGCAGTTACAATCGGCCCGAGTTTACACGTTTCCCGCACTCCACCGCAAATCTATATGAACCGAGTTAAAGACGGCTCCCGCGGAGTACGCGCAATTCACGCGAGCCGACTTAACTCGTTTCCCGCACTCCAAGTGTTAAGTCAGTGTTGTGAACATAGTAAGCACTCAAAAATTTTTAGGAAGGGAGGAAGGAAAGAAGGCAGGAGTGGACTCCTTAGGTTTCATCTGGTCCAGTCGTTCTGGAAGGAAAATGCATCGGATTACCTGGAACAACACACACACCCGGCCCCACCCTGAATGACTGAATCACCTCCAAGGGCAGGGCCTGGGTATATGTAGGTGAAAAAGTGTACCCCTGTGATTCTGATTCAGCCTGTGACTAAAAGCCACTGTTCTCATCCCCTTCTTCTGCTAGTGAGGAAACCATCCTAGAGAAAGCACTCTCATCCTGTAAACTAGAGATGAGACTGAAGCTGGAATCAGGTCTCCCAGCTTCTAATGCCATGCTCACTCCAAGTGTCACATTGCCTAAGCTCTAATAGCCTCTACAGTCAGTAGGCCTCCAGCTAGGAGCTCTCTGGAGACTGTCAATTTTACCCAGTCTGAGGAACTTAGGAGGCCAGGGCAGGGGATCTGGGAAGTATCTGGGCATTCATCATTGACTTGTGAAACACACCTCATCTGTGCAGAATGACCTTGGACCCCAGGCTGACCAAACACATGGGAGCTCTTTGTTTCTGGTGGGGACCGGGCAATACAACGGAGTGGTTAAAGCACAAGAGTATTGGAAGTCAGACCTAACTAGCTCTGAGACCTGACCTACTGCTGGCACCTTAAAAATGTAAGGTGGGCCCAGCAGGTGTGGTTCAGTGGTTGAGCATCGGGCTATGAACCAGGAGGTCAGAGTTCAATTCCCAGTCAGGGCACATGCCCAGGTTGCAGGCTTGATCCCCAGAATGGGGTGTACAGGAGGCAGTAGATCAATGTTTCTCTCTGTCTCTCCCTCTCCCTTCCTCTCTCTCTAAAGAAATCAATAAAATAACTTAAAAAAAAAAAAAGATGGCCCGTGAATGCTCTGCTTTAAACATAGGCACTTAAATCACTTTTTACATTTATTAGTGATGGTGATGATAACCATATGCAGTCAGTGAGTAATACCATACTGTAGGATAACAGCTAAAAAATGCAGTGTTTCTAGGAGTGAGTAGAACATTTCTTCATTCAAACTTTGAGCACCAGGGTTCGGTAACAGGATCAGTCCAAGGAAAACAATCAACCTCAATGCACACACACAATCACCACCTCATAAATACACCTTTCTTACATATACTACACTGCAAATCACACATCTGGTACTCAGATGTTTAAGTCAGTGTTGTGAACAGAGTGCCCCACATAGTAGGTACTCAAAGGATTTTTAGGCTCAATCTAAGAGAAAAGTAGGCTTCAGGTTGCGGTGAGAGGGATTGTGGCATGAAGGGCCACTCAGTATTGGGCAGACCCTGGAGAAGAAAACACTGTATGTGTGCAACCTCCTTCTGTTGTGCAGAGGAGACAGGAAAAAAGACTACGAGTCCTTAAACTCTTCCTCAGTCCTTGGAATCCAACACAAGAACTAGTGATCTGGGGACACAGCCCTGTACAGTGGGCCCTAAGTTGTCACCCCCAACCTACTAGCTCAAGGCCTCTGTGGCCTGGATTTTGACCTGTAAGGCAGACTTCTCCTGCCTTCCTTTCTTCCTGGGTGACTTCAGAGCCAAGCCTGCCTCTCCTTCCTTTTCTCCTCTTTCCCCATGAAGGTCAATGAAAAACCGGTAAATAGTGTGGACAAAGGAAAGTGAGGAGGCCAGGGAGGCCATTGAATTGGTCTAAGAAATCTAACTCAATTCTAGGTCATGCTTTGGGTCTATCCAGCAGTGTAGACACCACAGAGGGATACAGAGCCTGACCCAGCTCCAACTGCAGGCTTGAAGGCCCAGAAGGGAACATTAAAGGGGCCTAAAAGGCTACCCATGGTTTCCCCAAAACACATTAGCAGTTAACTGCCTTCCTTTTTCCATAAGAATTTAGGTCTTTTCCATGGCCCATAGTCCCACATGAGAGAAGCATCCAAACTCACACTACCTGATATTAAAAACCTACTCCCTTTAATTGATGTCACCCATATATAAGCTTTCACAACCTAGAACAGTTCCTAAAAAATACACGTATACATGTTTGTTGAATAAAGCTTCCAGCCAGAAATATAGCACTCAGAGAACCCATCGAGTTCTGCTCTCCTAAATTAGATTAGGAGATGCGTAGTGAGACGTGAATGGACAGCTTCATCAACTTGTCCCCATCAGCAGCTCTACTCCCAGCCACTCACCCACCCCCAATGGTCTTTTTCTCCAAAGAATCCACTAGGCAAGTTGCCTTCTACATCTGGTTACTTTTCTGAAATTTGAGTGATGACACCTCTGTGTTCAAGGGGACCAGAAAGATGAGACAAAGGTGCTGTCCTTCTCGAACACTGTGTGCGCACATCCCTATCTCTGCCTCATACTGCTTAGGCTTTGGGGTGGCCCTGTTTGATTTTTTTTGAAAACTCTTTCCTGAGCCACTTAGAATGAAAGACCAAGAACTACATGCTTCAGCCACTTTCTTAAATGTGCCTTGAAAGAAAAAGTGGGTGGGTGGTGAAAAGAGAACATGAAAACCTTCCTTACAGTCTGGCTTGGAGCAGGCCCATTTTACCTCCTGAGGTGTGCTGGCAGCAAATAAAAGCTGTTAGAAGAGACATATGCCATGCAGAAAAGTAATGCAAAGCCTACATTCCTCTCCCCACCCCCAAAAGAAGCAAAAGGTCACTTAGGAACTACTTTCCAAGTTCATGAAAGAAAGCTGTCTAGTGCTCCACCTAACCTTTCCCTCGTTTAGAACAAGTTCACAAGAGGCAATATTGGAAATTTAGGTGAAAAAACCCCACAATTTTTCAATGTGCTGTCCAGACATTGTAGGGTGTTCAACATCTCTGATCCCCAAATATTAAATGCTGTTAGTGCTTCCAAGACATGTGACAATTAAACCTCCCTCCCCATTTCCAAACACCCCCTGGAAGGCAGTGCATAACCTGTATTGTTTTCTGTTGCAGTGCCAAGCACATATTAGGCACGCTTTGGTGCTTGTGGACTGAATCTAGTGGGAAAGGACAAGTCACAGGAATGTTCAAATCCATATCTCTTACCAAGCAGGTAATTACTGAACCCCTACTATGTGCTCGGCATTTTTGTAAGCACTGTGAGAACTCAATGGAAAATACAGATCTTAGTCCCTATACCTAAGGAAGTGATAGGAAAAACACACACCCATAAAATATTTTCAATAAGAAGTAATATATAACCAAATACTAAATTGTAAGGTCTGTGAGAAAGCGGAGAACACAAACAGTGAGGACTAGCATAGGCAGGAGAGTCTTCGTGGAAAAAGCAGTTGAGGTAACTCTTGAAGGAGGTGGAATTTTCTTCACTCAGCCCCTCCTGATCCTCAATCTGTCCCTGGGAGCACCGCTGTACACAGAAAACTCCTCCAAACCTATGGTTCCGGGAGCAGCTCAGCACTGCAAGCCCTTCAGATCACAGCCTCAAATGGATCCTGGTAGAAGAAGAGGTTGTGAGGAATTTCCCATTCTTCTTCAGAAGACCAGCTAATGGCAGGCCTTTAGGGAGGCCTTCTCTTCCTAGAGGCAAGGCAGGGGTGCATTCCCTGCCACATGCACTGACTCAGTCAGACTCCGGGTGGAGGGAGTTCCCGGTTGTGATTACAGAAGCTCTCCACCTCACCTTCCGCCTTGTAAGATTCTCCTGCTGTGGGGACATGCACTTCCTAGAGGAGTCTGAGGTCCTAACGACCTCCTCTGTCAAAGGTTTTCTGCCTCCTCCCTTAACAACCATCACCATTTTTCTTAGGCAGAGAGTCCATTTCCTCCATTCATCTCTCTCCAACCCCTAAGGCTCCTCCCACAGACTGTGCCATCAAACATTTCTCCGTCTATCCCACTGTCTTCTACTCTGACACTCCAGGTACTGAAGCTGCTCCTGGAATATGGCTCCTCCAGAAGCCCAGACTTGGTTCCTCACCCCTGTTTCATTTCAAACATGCAAAATCAGTAACACTCCCCCTACACACCCCACTCACCCTTCACTTGTACACAATGTAAACTGAGAGTATCATCTATTTATATACATCTAATGTCAGGAAGAAGCCCACTTCCCACAGACCACAACAACCAGGCCTACTTATTTCTGTGAGACTTACCTACCTTCCAATCCTAGCTACCACTTATGTTAATGCCATTTAGTAATACACAGTCAGGTAACTACGTGAGGAGATGACTATGTTAATTAGCTTGACTGTAGCAACCATTTCACTGTGTTTATCAAAATATCATGCTGCAGCCCTGGCTGGTGTGCTCCATGGTTAGAACATCAGCTCACACACCAAAGGGTCACAGGTTTGATTCCTGGGTCAAAGGTACATACCTGGGTTGCAGGTTCAATCCTCAGCCACGGTCAGGGCGTGTGCAACCAATCAATGTGTCTCTCTCACATCGATATTTCTCTCTCTTCCCCTCCCACCTTCCTTCCCACTCTCTCTAAAAATCAATGGTAAAAATATTCTCAGGTGAGGATTAACAAAAACAAAACAAAAAAACACATCATGTTGTATACCCTAAATATATATAATTTTAACTTTAAAAAATAAAACATCTACTAATATGTCCTTCTCCCTCACAGGCCCTCTCTATGCAACAAGCACATTCCTTCATGCACCCTCTGCAAAGCAACATGTGAGTCCACAAAACCCATACTCAGAGTTTCTCCCCTAACTAAATAAAAATGAGGGTCATATGCCCTTACCCTTTGAAACAAATACCGAAACTCCCCACCCCGACCCCCACCCACAGTAAGGCTCAGAAGAAATCCTTTTGAAAATTCCACCCCAGCCCTGGTTGGTTTGGCTCAGTGGATAGAGTGTTGGCCTGTGGACTGAAGGGTCCCAGGTTTGATTCCGGTCGAGGGCACATGCCCAGGTTGTGGGCTCGGTCCCCAGTAGGGGGCGTGCAGGAGGTGGCCAATCAATGATTCTCTCTCATCATTGATGTTTGTCTCTCTCTCCCTCTCCCTTCCTCTGTGAAATAAATAAAAATAAATAAAAAGCATTAAAAGAAGGAGGAGGAGGAGGAGGAGGAGAGGAAGGAGGAGGAGGAGAAAATTCCATCCCATCCTCAGGCCCCAAGCCCTTGATTTTTGACCAAATGTTCCACCCTAAGAACGGCCCCATTCCAGAGTCTCCCATTTCTCATCATCACCAAACTCCACCTGCTGGTCCACTTCTATCTACTCCTTCTATGGCAATACCAGGTTGGTCTTATATGTGATTTACTTCTCTCTCAATCAACCAACCAAATATTTCTGTCACGTAAAAAGTAAAGACAGCCCTAACCGGTTTGGCTCAGTGGATAGAGCGTCGGCCTGCAGACTGAAAGGTCCCAGGTTCGATTCCGGTCAAGGGCATGTACCTTGGTTGCGGGCACATCCCCAGTAGGAGGTGTGCAGGAGGCAGCTGATTGATGTTTCTCTCTCATCAATGTTTCTAACTCTCTATTCCTCTCCCTTCCTCTCTGTAAAAAAATCAATAAAATATATTTTTTTAAAAAAAGTAAAGACAATTCTTATTATATGTTTTCATGTCATACTAAAGTTTTCTCCTACAGTCCTTACCATGGTTTGCAATTGTATGTGTATGTATTAGATATGAATATTTTTTTAACTAGAGGCCCGGTGCACAAATTCGTGCACAGATGAGGTCCCTCTGCCTGGCCGGCAATCAGGGCCAATCGGGGCCATCTCACCCAGTCCCAATCAGGGCAGATGGGGGCTGGCCGGCTGGAGAGGGATTGCAGGAGGTTGGCTGGCCGGGGAGGTACCACAGGAGGGCTCCAGGGCATGTCAGGCCCATCTTGCCCAGTCCCCATCAGCCAGACCCCAGCAGCAAGCTAATCTACTGGTCGGAGCGTCTGTCCCCTGGTGGTCAGTGCGCATCATAGTGACTGGTTGAGCGGTTGACCAAACGGTCCACCAATTGGTTGGACACTTAGTATATTAGGCTTTTATATATACAGATATGTTTTTATTGATTTTAAAGAGAGAGAAATGAAGAGGGAGAGAGAAAGAAACATGGATCAGAGAGAGAAACATGGATCAGCTGTCTCCTGCACGCCCCCTACTGGGGACCGAGCCTGCAACCTGGGCATGTACCTTGACCAGGAATCGAATCAGAGATCTCAGTGAATGGGACAATACTCAACCAACTGAGCCACACCAGGCAGGGCTCATTCATTGATTATTTTATTAATGTCTCTCCTACTACCTACACTATAGGAAAACCAATGATTATTTTGTTTGTCACTGTGTCCTCTGTGCCTAGTTCTAGATCTTTCCTCAGACAGGATAGGAAATCCTTCCCACAGTTAGCAAGTACATCCTCAAAATCTCCGAGGCTCCTTGAGTCACCACAATTCCATCCCTTTCTTCTCTCCTTCCTCTACCATTCCCTACCCTTATAAAGCACCTCAAGTACCTTTCCAATTACTCTCTGGAGGAGCTTCCTGTGGATAGGAAAATCCCAGATTCAAGTCAAGGACTGGTTGGTTGGGAAAAGAATGGCAGGAAGAACAGGAGAGAGAAGACAATGAATGTTGGCTGTGGACAGGGTCCAAGTCTTCTACCAAGTGATGTTTTGTGTCTTTCTGTATTCTGTGGGCATTCAAGAAATGCTTTGAGAGTTGACTTATTAACCTGATTACTTTTGTTCTATTTCTTAAACCTAGGAAAGAAAAGACTGAGGGAGTTGGAGGATATAAAGTGTTTGCTGGGGGAGGGAAAAGACTGGGTTTCAAGATGACTGAGGATAACAGAAAATGAGTATAGTTCAAGGAAAACAAATTTAACAAGAAAGTCCTCCAAGGTTCTTAGGCATTGAGGAAAGCAATAACAGATCAGAAAAGGGGAGCCTGCTGAACTTGCAAAGGCATTTCTTTTTAAATTTTTATTTATTGATTTTTTTAGAGAGGGAGAGGAAGGGAAGGAGAGAGCGGAAAAAACATCTATCTGTTGTTCCACCTACCCATGCATTCATTGGTTGATTCTTTTATGTTCCTCAACTGTGGATCAAACCCAAAACCTTGGCATATTGGGTTGACGCTCTAACCAACTGAGCTACCTGGCCAGGGCACAAAGGCATTTCTTAAGTGGATGCTCCCAGAGCTCTGATTAAATAACTTTGTACAGTACTGAGTACAATATTACATCCTTCCCATAGTACCAAGAGCCTGATTCTCAATACAGCAGACTGACAATGATTGGTGACTGACTGATGCAAGAAAGGATATTATTAACTTTCTCTGGCACAACTTTGGAGACAGAATAATTAGTCAGACAGACTCTCAGATGGCTTCTGGAGATGCTCCTCAGCCCCAGAACTGCTTTATATTTCTGGGTTGAGAGGTCACCAAATTCCTTATTTATAGGCCTATATGAAAGGTGCAAGCTTGCAAAGAGTGGTTACACACTTTCTGCCATCTTGTCCCCAAGATGACAACTGAGGACACTCTACCTATCCAAGCTGTGTGAGTTATCCTGCCTTTTTTTCTTTTAAAAAAATATGGAACGCTTCATGAATTTGCGAGTCATCCTTACATAGGGGCCACGCTAACCTTCTCTGTATCATTCCAATTTTAGTATATACACTGCCGAAGCGAGCACTGGTCACCCTGTGTTAAGCACACAGTTCAAAGCTGCAAGGAATGGAGGAGGCTAAGTCTGAAATCAGGATTCCACACAGCATAGTGTCGACTGAGCTCCTGGGGCAAGCTTGAGGCAGTGGATCCGCTGGCTCTCTGGCTAACCCTCCTACTACTATCTTAACTGTCAAAACCTCACTTTTGCAAAGACCTTCCCCTCCATGTATCACTCAGGACTATGGCAATCTGTCCTATCCCACAGCATAAAGGGTGGTGGTGCCTCTGCCCTCGTTTGGGGGAATGGCTGAACATCTAGTTCCAGCAAAACTCTCTGCACTCTTCCTTCCTTCATTTTGCCAAGCAGCATTTCACTTCACTCCGAATGCCACGAGCTCCCCAAACAGCCCCACTCCCCATTTACAGTTCTCTAAGGAAAAAGTCACTATGTAATACCATTTCTCCTGCAGTAGGAGGTCAGTCTTCCCATTCCCCTGCCGGAGGCATCTGTCATCAACATTTGGACAACTAGCACATCAGAACACAGTAGCAGTCCCACGTTGCTCAGCAGCCTAGAAATGCATGCCCAGAACTGCCAGCTTTCCAAGTGGTGCTGGCTCTACAGTCTCATGAAGAGACCAGGAGGGGGAAGAGACTTCTCCAAAGAACAGACACAACAACACAAAATCGTCGGAAAAGAACATCTCTGTCAGCACTACTACCTAGCAACAAGCCTCTCTTGACTGTGCTCCATGATATTATTTCAATACATCAACACTGTACTTAGCTCCATAGTTTCAAGGAACACTGCAGTCTAAAACTTCCAGCTGGTTGGACAGTAAAGAGAAGCTGTTTGATTTATGAAGTGGGTCAACCAAAAGGAGCAATGCAAAGGAAAGAGGCCAGCCTGGGGTCTGCTCCCTTCTTGTCCCATCCACTTCCACTGATACTTGCCCTCTGTGAGAAGCCCAGAGTTCCAAGTCAGAAGACTCTTCTGGAATATAACCAAACTTGGACACAAAAAAGGTTTGAAACAAGAGGCCCAAATTTTCTCTTGAATGATCCTAACTTTACTTCACGAGCATTGCTCAGATAGAAGTTTCCAGGACCCTCTTTACCACCAGACAAGGTCTGATTTCAAAACAACTCAGAAAAGATATATTCTTAATTGTGTGCATATAAACGAGTGGCAGGAGGAAGCCTAACAAGCATGACATTTGTTGAATGCTTTCTCTAAGCAAGCATTGTGCTAAGAGCTTTCACTTATTATAACATACATTTATTCAACAACCGTTTGAGCCCCCTTTATGTGCAAAACACTGTTATAGGCGCTGGGGATGCAAAAATGAACAACAGTCACAATCCTAGCTTTCACTGTACTTACATTTCAGTCAGGGTTGATGAAAATATATATGTCAGCTGGTGATATATACTATGAAGTAAAAATACAGCAGACTAAGGGGATGTTATATAAAATTTTATGTAAATATTAAGCAGAGGAGGGAGTGCTATTTTAGATACAGTTGCCCTAGAAGGCTTCTCTGATTGCCATTTGATAACAATTAACAACAATAAAAGCTAGTATATGGTCACTATGTGCCAGGAATTGGACTAAGTAGTTAGCATACAGTATTTCATTAACCCTCAACAAGTGAGTTCAGTACTATACTATCCTCTCCTATACAAATGAGGAAACACAGCCTCAGAGAGGTTAAGGCTCTTTGCAGAATCTGTAGCAAGTAAGGGAAGGAGGAGGAACAAGGCCAAGGTTTCAGTGAAAAAGCCACGACTTGAACTTAGGAATACAGCCCCAAACTACTGTGCGGAGGGTGAAATGGAGCCTCAAAGAGGTCAAGTGTGCCTCTGATTACAAAGCGGCAGGTCCACCTGGCTTCTCCACACATGACTAAGAGATTAGTGCACTTCAATCTTCCCTAATATCAGACTATTACTCTCATCACCAGCTAAAAATCAAGCTTTATCTTGAAACAAGAGAATGACAATTTGGCCTCTTCAAGACCAGCTAATAAATGCTGAATATGTTCCTCTCGCATCCACCTCCCCAGGCCCCCAACACAAGATGATATCAAGGGAAACATCTTTTTTTAAAAAATATTTTTATTAATTTCAGAGAGGAAGGGAGAGGGCGAGAGAGATAGAAACATCAATGATGAGAATCATTGATATGCTGCCTCCTGCATGCCCCACACTGGGGATCAAGCCCAGGCATGTGCCCTTGACCGGAATCGAACCTGTGACCCTTGAGTCCACGCTCTATCTACTGAGCCAAACCAGCTAGGGCAATGGGAAACATCTTTGCTGTTAATTCTCTAGGTTACCAATTTCTCACTGGAAAACAGACAGGAACAGAGCAAGAGATGACTGAGCTAGTTGCTCCACAGTGCCACAGCAGCTCTCTGGGGTGGAGCAGAGGGGACAGGCACTGAGAAAAGGTCAGCATCAAGGAGGAAGCAGGCCCTTTCCAGCCCCATTTCAAAGAAAGCACAGCTCCCTCTCAAGCCCTGGAGTACCCGGGTGGTAGTGGGGGGAGGGGATGCTTTATTAAGAAGCCTGAGGCACGAAAGACAGAAGCACTTGGGAGCAGATCAGCGGCCTCTCTGGAAGGAGAGAGGAGAATAAGGCAGGAGGCAACTGAGGAAGGAGGCAAACATTACTTCCAGCAGAAAAGTCCAGAAAGGAAATACCACATCCAAGGTCAAAGGGTGTTTGCAGAATTGCTGGAAATCTCAGGCTGAGAATCCAGGCCAAACTAGCAGAGGAGGCTAAAGGAAAACAGGAGCCTAAGCAGAGTCCCACAAGGTTTAAATCAAAGGTCATGGTTTGAACTCACCCCTTTTTTATTGTATTTTAGTCACCACAGCCACAGAACCTGTAGCCAGAGTTAATGAACAACTAAAGTGGGAAAGGAAGAAGGGAAAGTGGGGACTCATCCCAGAGAGGGGCAAATCAAGGGGAGCCTGAATTACCACCTTATACCCTCACTGGCTTCACTTGAGAATCAAAGTTTAAACTGACCTTAAGAATCTCCCTGCTCAAGCCTTCAGACACTCTCCCCACCAAGACACACACAGAAATCCGATGCTCAGTCTCTCCCTCCTCAGCAACTTATCGCCTTATCTCCAGCAAGTCAGGTCTCCTAGCCCAACATTGCACCAACCAAATTATGACCTGAATGGCAAGAAAATCTGTGTCACCTAGAGAAACCCAATTAACAACTTGACTCTGTTCTCTTCAATTCCCCTCTCCCCTCCAGTCATATCCGGGGCACCTGTGTGGCTGACCGCCTTTTTTTCTTTTTTTTCTGATACTGGCCGTGTTCCCTGGCTAACTCCAAAGCCAGAAGACAATGTCAACGGCCTCCAGACAAGCTAACCCAGAGACGGGAAATCCTACTCTCCCCACATCTTGGCCTGATGAAAAAGCTCGAAGGACACAGGACAAAAACACCACCTGGGTGACAGTCTGGAGTGTTCACCTTGAAACCACTCAATTGGCCCTGAAGCCAAAGCTCCTTATTGAAGAAGGAAAAGCACACAAGTGCTCCTGAAAGCTCCCATAGGAGGGCATGCAAGCGCCCCGGGCGGAACGATAAATAGGTATTTCGAAGAAATTCCTGCTGCGGTAGTTTCTTCCCATCCCTTTTCAAATGAGCCCCTCCCTGGAGAGGTCTTCGCGACCTCCCCATCCCTCAAGCAGGTTTTCCCAACATCCTGACCGACCACACAACATATAGCATGTGTTGTGTGTGTGTGTGTGTGTGTGTGTGTGTGTGTACATACACACACATCCTCTCCCCAACCCGAGCTGGAGTTTCTGAAGAGAATCAGCGCGTCCACCAGTGCACTTGTCTCCCCTCGCAGCCCCGCTGCTGCAGAGTTGGTAATGTAATATGCAGGGACCCTGGGACCGGAAATGCCTGGTTCTAGGCTGCTGCGCTGCTGCACTCGAAACACCAGTGGGGAGAGCTGAGCGGGGGGACGGGGGGACGAGGACGACGGCAGGCGGGGTGGGGTGGGGTGGGGTGGGAGGCTGAAATTCCGACCAGAGAGAGATGCAATTCAGGGGCGGCCGAGGAGGATAAAGAGTGATGAGAGGCAGGCTGGTCAAGACAGTTGCAAAGTCAACATTCGAGAAACCCAGAAAAAGGAGGGGGAGGAAATCCGTGCCCTAAGTAAAGGCAAGGATTGAAAGAGGCTCAAGAGGGGGGCGGTGGGGGGGGCGGGCGAGGGAGCCAGGGAGGGGCACCATAATAAGGATTCTGCAGGTGATGGAGCTTAAGTTTAGAGGAACTAGAGGGTGCCCATCGGACACCCTGAAGGAAGCGAGCCCGGAACCTTAGCGAAGGTAGAGGTGGCAGGGAAGTGTGGGGGCGGGGCCCCACAGGGTGGGGACCGAACTGGCTCCCCAGAATCTGCAGCAAGTGGAGAGAGGAGAGCAGAGGGCGGGGGCCCAGCCCCGGTGGGCGCCCGGGAAAGGAGCGGGGGTCGCCGAGGGGGGCCGGGCGGGCTGCCGGAGAGGGCCTCCGGGGCGCACGCGAGGCGGGCAGCCAACCCGCTCCCCTGCGGCGGGGACAGGAACCCGGGCGAAGCTGGGGGACGGCGCGCTCACCCGCAGGGCGGACAGGTCGATGTCGTCCAGGCTGCGGGCGGGGGCTGGGTCGCCCATGGCCTCCGCGGCGAATGGGGCCCCGGAGCCGCTCACGCTCCTGCTCGGCTATTCCGCTGCCGCCGTCGCCACTTCTCCCCCATCGGGGGATCCTGGGGGCGGACACCGCCGGGGAAGGGGAGGGCCGGCGGGAGGACCGACCCACGGGCTGACAGGAGTCTTCGCCCGGGAGCCTGCAACCCGAGCCTGCCGACTCTGCTGCGCAGGCGCGGAGTGGCGGCGCGCCGGGAGGGTGGACGAGAGAACGTGACGCGAGCGCGCCGGGTCCCCCTCCCCCTA
This sequence comes from Myotis lucifugus, assembly GCF_000147115.1. Lineage (NCBI taxonomy): Eukaryota > Metazoa > Chordata > Mammalia > Chiroptera > Vespertilionidae > Myotis > Myotis lucifugus. Next base: position 627,271 of record NW_005871474.1, read on the forward strand.
GGCGCCGGCACCTGCGCGCAAGCGCAGAGGAGGGAGAGACCGGCGCGCGTGAGGACCGAGCGACCGCGCGAGCCGGGCGTGAAAGAAGTGGGCGGCGGCCGAGGCGGCCGCGCACCGCCCGCTGCCGCGCGTGCGCACACGTGTTTCCTTTCCCTTCCCCTAATTTTTGCCCTTTCTCTCCCCCATTTTCTTCTTAGCTCTCCTTTGACGCCTTTCCTTCCCCTTTCCCTTCCCCTCCTCTTTCGCGTGCCCAGCTGCCAATCAAGCCACCCACCTCTCTCTTTGCAGGGGAAGGGAGAGGGACACCACCCCCTGTATTACTAAAGGGGTTGTTATGGTAACTCCCCACGCGAGGGTTGGGTGGCCTCTAGGTAGGATGGGCTGTCCACCCACCTAGTTGCCATGGCAACAGTGGGGCCGCTGAGGGAGGGGCCTCTCAGTGAGAACTTGCCTGGAGAAACCACCAGGGAGCTGGGGAGTGCAGTGGGTGGGACTGGGTGCCTCAGGAATGCCCTTTATCCCCTCCCTAGCGGGAGAGGGTTGTGGAGGAGGGGATCTCAGATCTCAAGATAGGTACTCTTGCCGCAGACCGTAATTTCTGAACCTCTTGTTCTGCACAGAGGAACTGTTTCAACAATTATGCCTTGACTGATGGCTGGAGCCACGTGTGGGGGAACGCGTGGCAGGGAGAGGCAGAGGGGAGGAGGAAGAATGTGTCCAAGCCCTTCCATCTTGCTCGGGTCCCCTTAGGTCCAGTCATGCAGGCAGAGCACCCCCAGCTGCTGGCCTCACGGGAGGCCGGGTACTTCCATGTAAAGAACAAGGAGTCACGTTCTGCCATTGACGTGCTGGGGGACCTTGAGCAAGTCGCTTCGTTTCTCTGGACATTTCTTTCACTGTGATGTTGAGGGAGAAGGCTGCTCCTCCAGATCACTTCCAGAACCAATACTATCTCTGACGGACCCCGCCACCAGCCTTAATGTAAGCATCGTTTAGGAGAGTTTGAATAATGGAAAGTGCTTGGGAAGGGGCTGACACCCTCCTTCCTGAGCCCTTCTCCTGAGAACTTTCAGGTGCACGTCCAGGCTTGCTCCGCTGCCCTCCTATTTACCTTGCCATTGTCCTTGTCCAAGCCACACACCTTACTCATCTCCGTTACTCTTATCAGTCTCCTACTTGGTCTCCCTGTCCAACCCCCTTACATCAATTCTCCAAATCCTTAGTGATTTTTCTAAAACTCAAATCTAGTGTCACTCTCCTATTTAAGACCTTTCACTGGCTGCCCACAGTCTTTTTTAAAAAATATGCTTTTATTGACTTCAGAGAGAGGAAGGGAAGAGAGACAGAAACATCAATGATAAGAGAATCGTCATTGGCTGCTTCCTGCACACACACACACACACACACACACACACACACACATGCACCACATGGGGATGGAGCCCTCAACCCTACATGTACCCTGACTGGGAATCAAACTCTGACCTCCCGATTCATAGGTTCATGCTCAACCACTGAGCCACACCAGCTGGGCACCCCCACTGTCTTTTGAGTAAAGTCTAAAGTTTGGCATCAAAGACCCTTCAAGATTCCGCCTGCTTCTCCTGCCTTGTTTTCCATTATTCCACCGTTCAACTCTACATATTCTAGCCATGCTAAAATCACAGAATTCAACAGACCCTCCTCCTGCCTTTGCACTGCGGCTGTTCTCCCTGGAACATTCTAATCATGTCCACTGCCCTTTGTTTTGTGCTACATGTTTTGTCCTAAACTTCCTCCATGAAGCCTTCCTTGACTAAGATTGAGTTTTTACCTGGCTTAAAACCATGGTAACATTTAACGCTTTGAATTATAAATGCCTGTTGAATCTCCTTACAGGAGGGATTGTGTCAGTTGTGTTCAACACAGGGCCTGGGACCCACACTTGGAGGTTCAGTAACACGTAAGTGAATGAAGGCATGAGGACTCTGTTGTCTGGGAAGCACAGTGATATATAGTAATTCAAGGTCAAGGCCATTGGGTCGTAGGAAAAAACATAGAATTTAAAGTTAGTGCTTTGAACAAGTCATTAAATATCTGAGGCTCACTTCTATCATCTGTAAAATAGAGATAATAACAGGGAGGGTAATATAAAATAAAATGGTATGTAAAGCACTTGGCATATACTAGGTTTTCAATAAACTTACTAATGCCTGACTCATAGGCAGTGTTTAATGAAGAGATATGGAATCGTTGAATGAGCAAATTAAGATCACAGGGATAGGATAAATGGCCATTCAAACCTCAAGAGACAATTACTCTGGAGGTTAGAGAAGGAGAGGGAAACAAAATTGGTCCAGTGCTAATAATTATCAAAGCCAGAATATGGATTCCCAGATATGTGAGGGTTCATTATCCTATTCCCTACTTATATATATATAGGGTTGGCAAAAGTAGGTTTACAATTGTAAGTGAAACAGTTTATTCTGATATTAATTATTGTATTATTATTAACCTACTTCTGACCACTCCTGTATATGTATGTGAAATGTGTCCTTAATAAAAACTTAATGAGATGCCCTAACTGGTTTGGCTCAGTGGATAGAGCGTCGGCCTACAGACTAAAAGGTCCCAGGTTCGATTCCGGTCAAGGGCATGTACCTTGGTTGCAGGCAAATCCCCAGTTGGGGGTGTGCAGAAGGCAGCTGATCGATGTTTCTCTCTCATCGATGTTTCTAACTCTCTATCCCTCTCCCTTCCTCTCTGTAAAAAATCAATAAAACATATTTAAAAATAAAAACAAAAACTTAATGAGAGACAATGAGGTGGATGGAGGAAGTCCTGGGTCAGGTATGAAGAAAGTTAATATATTAAAAATAAGACAAATTATAGTACTCCGGGGCGATGAGTGAACATTTTCCACAGGCCCAGTGGCCCTCAGTGTCTCCCACCACCTTGGGAGGTTGAATTTATTTTCCTCTGCCTGGGTCTAGAGCAGTGGTTCTCAACCTTTCTAATGCCGCGACCCTTTAATACAGTTCCTCATGTTGTGGTGACCCCCAACCATAAAATTATTTTCGTTGCTACTTCATAACTGTCATGTTGCTACTGTTATGAATCGTCATGTAAATATCTGATATGCAGGATGTATTTAGGCGACCTCTGTGAAAGGGTCATTCGACCCCCAAAGGGGTCACGACCCACAGGTTGAGAACCGCTGGTCTAGAGCAACAATTTTCTTTGTAATTTTAAATATTGATTTTGAGGGAGACAGAGAGGGAAACATTGATTTGTTGTGCCACATATTTATCCACTCATCAGTTGCTTCCTGTATGTGCCCTAACCGGGGATGGAACCTACAACCTTGGCGTGTGGGGAAGATGCTCCAACCAACTGAGCTACCTGGCCAGGGCTGAGCAGCAATTTTCAACTGGTGTGCCCCGGCACACTGGTGTGCTGCAAGAATTTTTAAAACATGCAACACCTATTTAGTCAGGGGCACTGACCTCTTTTTTTTTTTTAATCTTTATTGTTGAAAGTATTACAGATGTTCCTTCCCCCCCCCCCCATTGACCTCCTCTAGCCCGCCCCCACCCCCACCTCAGGCTTTCACCACCCTATAGGAGCACTAACCTCTTTTCCCTAGATTGTAAAAAAAAAAAAAAAAAAAAGACAACAGCCACCAGAACAATAGCTGTCTGGTGTAAATGAATAAAAATTATACCTTGGTGAGGATGTGGAGAAAAAGGAACCCCCGTGCACTGCTGGTAGGAGTGCAGACTGGTGCAGCCACTGTGGAGGGAACAGTATGGAGTTTCCTCAAAAAATGAAAAATGGAACTCCCATTTGACCCAGTGATCCCACTTCTAGGAATATAGTCCAAGAAAACAGAAATACCAGTCAGAAAGGACATATGCACCCCTATGTTCATAGCAGCACAATTTACCATAGCTAAGATTTGGAAACAGCCTACGTGCCCATCAGCAGATGAGTGGGTTAGAAAACTGTGGTACATCTACACAATGGAACTTACGCTGCTGTAAAAGAGAAGGAACTTTTACCTTTTGCATGGATGGACCTGAAGAGCGTTATGCTAAGCAAAATAAGCCAGTTGGGGAAAGATATGATCTCTCTCATCTGTGGAATATAATGAACAACATAAACTGATGAAAAAAAAATAGATCCAGAGAATAGAAGCATCGAACAGACCATCCAACCTCAGAGGGAAGGCGGGGTTAAGAGATCAAAGGACTTGCATGCATGCATATAAGCATAACCCATGGACACAGACAGCAGGGGGGTGAGGGCATGTGCTGGGGGGTGGGAATGGCTGGGGAGAGGTCAATGGAGAGAAAGGAGATATATGTAATACTTTAAACAATAAATTTTTTTTTAAGAAAGAAAAAATATATACTTATTTTTGTCAGATCAGCAAAAATATATTTTTTGGTGTGCCACAGAATTTTAGTAATTATGTGTGCCATGAGATTAAAAAAAAAAGGTTGAAAATTGCTGGTCTCCTTAGAGCCAACTCTTCCACTTCCGAGCTCACTACTCTTTTCCCTGTACTTGGTGGCCTCCATTCAAGAAACTCCAGAACAAATGTTTGGGGGAGGGGCGGGGGCGCGATTGTGGGAAGATACACCAACAGACAATGTGAAGCAGAAAGCCACGGTGCCCAGCCCCGGCCCAGCCCCAGGCAGCTGCTGTCTCCACCCACTCCACAGTTAACGAGGTAATGGTCTCCTAGGGAAAGAGGCACTTAGTGCTGACAATGAGGCTAATTAGCAGAATATCAATTAGTGCCAGGGGACCGCTAAGTGTGGGAGGGGGTTTCATGTGTGGAAATGCCTTCTTCGGAGGGAGGACTGGATTGAAAAGATGGGAACAGACAACAGCATTTCCTCTTGCCACATCGTTATCCACAGCACACTCCTCACTCTACTCCCTTGTGGTCCATTCTGAGACTGTGGAGTGAGGCTTGGGGGGAATGAAGTACAAGAGCCAGGACCTTTGCTCAACTATTTTCTAATGGCAAAATATTTCATATTTACATAAAAAGTATGAATATATGTAATAAAAATTCATACTCCCACCACCCAGCTTAAGAAAAGTCACTGTCTGGCCAGTGTGGTTCAGTGGTGGAGCATCGACCTATGAACCAGAAGGTCATGGTTTGTTTGATTCTCCTCTATGAGGGCACATGCCCGGGTTTCAGGCTCAATCCCCAGTAGGAGGCAGCCAATTAATGATTCTCTCTCACCACTGATGTAGCTATGGCTCTCTCCCTCTCCCTTCCTCTCTGAAATCATTAAAAACATATTTTAAAAAATAATAAGTCACTGATTCATTTGGAGGGCTCTCTGCATACCCATTATCCCTTTTTCTCCACACCTGGGAGATAATCCTTCTCAAGCTGGTGTGTGCTATACTCTCTCATAAACTATACCATTTATTTTCTCTCTTCCTTCCTCTGGAGCAGCGACATCCAGTAGGACCTTGTGCAATGACGGAAATACCTGCACTGTCCAATATGCTAGCCACTAGCAACAATTGAGCACTTGAAATGTGGGCTGTGCAAGTGATAAACTAAATGTTTAATTATTTCTAATTTTAATTAATTTCAATATAAACTGAAAAAAGTGGCTCATGGCTACTGTACTGGACAGTGAAGCTTCAGAACAGTCTGTATGTGCCCAAGTGCCCCACAAGGATGAGGGCTTTGTTATGCTCACTTCTGTAAGTCTAGAACTGTGCCTGGGAAATAGCAAGTGCTCAGTAACTAAGTCAACGACTGAATCTTTGCAGCAAGCCAGTTATGTAAGCACTAGTAGCCCTGTGCACAAATCCGTGCACCAGTAGCTTGCCAGCTCACTGCTGCCCTCCTGTAGCTTTCCACCACCTGCTTGTAGCTCACTGCCCCACCCTCCTGCTGATCCGTGATCCAGTCATTACCTGGTCGCTCGTTGCTTCACGACGTAACAACCATTTGCGTATTACATCTTTATTTCCCAGTTGGGATCACTGAGGCCCAGAGTGATGTGACTTGAGAAGGCACCTGGTAATAAGTGATCACTCCAGGATCTCGGCCCTGCTCTTCCTGACCTAAAGCCTATACCCTTAACCACTTGGAAAGGGGCTTCCCTGAGCCTCTCCCTATGCTGTCACTTGAGGAACAGGAGGCAGCTCCTCCAGGCCCTTCTCTGTGCATCTCCCTCACGTGCAACTGCAACACCAGCTCCAATGTTCTCCAGGTAATCCTGCTTTCCTTCTGCCCCAGGCAGCCGTGTGACCTTCCCCAGCACCTAGGAAACCGAGCTCCCAAAGCCACAGACAAGTACAGTGGAAATGGAGACAGCAGGAGGAAGAAAGGAGTGGGGTGGCAGGGTGAAGAAACCGGTGCTTTGTGTAGGCAGGGAGGGTGACTGAGACAGTACTCACTCCGACTGAGGAAGAGGCATGGATTTTTCCTATGCATTTATTTATGAAACGCTTATTGAACTGATACAAAGTTAGTGTCTGGCAGCAGGATGCTGGAGGGAGTCAGTGTGCAGCTCCTACCCTCCCCATTGTGGGGGCTGAAGCCAGGAGTGGCTCCATCCTTCTCTCCACCTTGGCAGCCATGGGCTGGGAGAGGCCCTGGGGCAGAGGAAGGGAGAGAGGGGAAGGCTTGCCCCAGGCATCCTGGCAGGAGTTTCCCGTCTCCTCTGTAGCAGTGGTTTGAATTGGGCTGGAAGGAAGGTGAACTTTTCTGGGACCCTCTCCTGCCACCCAACCCCAGGGCTGGGAATGCCCTCTTTGGCTGATTCTCAAGAAAGGGTCCTCTGTCCGTTCTCTCATCCCTTTCAGAGATGCTGCTCCCACGGGTCTCAAAGGGCACTGCCCTCAGTCCTCCGGGGCAGGGAGCCAGACCTGGTGGAGCTGGTGACCTCTTCTGGCTGGAGCCCCAGCTATGTCCACACTTCTAGGGGCATCACACCTTCCTTGCTACTCAGTGGGGGCAACAAAGACTCATCTTCCAGGAACTTGAGGGGAAAGTGGACCAGATGGCCCTTGACCTGGGTGAGCTCAGACCGGGCCAAGGGAGGGCTGACGATGGCTAGGGGCTCCACACCCACGTACTCCCGGAGTGTCCGCAGTGAACGTGTGGCATTGGATGGCAGGCAGCGGAAGATCTGGGGTGGGGGGCAGAGAAGCCAATAAGACTTGGGAAGACTTTGTCAAGAGCCCAAGCTCAACTAAGCTGGAAGCCCACATCCCCATACCAGCCCTGAGCCACTGAATCCCATGATATTCCCCCAGAGTCTCATGCACCTTCTGAGAATGGCTGTGTGGTGGGGCTTCTCTCCATCCCACTCTGAACAGGGTAATCCATGAACCCCCCATCCCCCCCCCCCCCACACACACACACCCTGGTCCACTCCCGAAGCTCCCACCTGCTCATAAATATTGGCATTGCTCTCAGCTGTGTCTTGCCACAACTGGAAGAAGTCGTCACAGACAGGGTCTCGGAGATCCAAGTCTGGCCGGGCATCCGCCCCGAGAATCACGCTGCATGAGAAAGGGGTCCCAGCAGGACCAGGTTAGGATCCTCAGAGAGCCTGAATACCAGGAAAGTCATGCTGTGCCTACCCAGGTCATCCAAAGTGGATGCAATGCTAAACAGTAAAATAGTATCAACGAGCCTTCATGTGTCTCTACTTTGGTGACTACAATGTTTTGAAAAAATACCAAATTAGTTTTAAAGTATTTTTTCTCATTTTTTGGTGCCCCTACTTTGCTGGCACCCCAAATTTGATTAGTTTGCCTATTGGGAAACCCAGTAGTATGTCTAAGCAATCCTCCCACCTCCTCAAAAGGTAGATCCTCCTCCCCCCGCTGCCACACCCCGTAAGGCCCACCCAGGCTCTACCTGAAGCAGTGCTTCCGCAAGCTCAAGGCAAACCTGCCCGCCTGGTACTCCACACCATCCATGAGGGACGGCTCCATCTCCGTGTCCTCAATCAGCACGGCCAGCTCGCTGTCCCGCTTCCCTAGCAGGCTCCGGTCATTGATGTTCGCAGAGCCTGGGGTGGGCGCAGGACACATTGTGCCTGTCTGAACCCAGGGTGACCCCCTTCACCCCATCACCTCTACCAGAGCACATGCCTGTGGGCAACACGCCTTCTTTGGCCTCCATCCCCAACTGGGCCTCCCTTCACCCTGTTGCCCTTCACGCCTCTCCCACCCGCTCTTGCTGCCAGGGACTCAGACCCAGCACTGACCGATGATGACTGTGCGATCGTCAGCAATGAGCATCTTGCTGTGGATGTAGATGAGCTCTGAGACTGGGTGCCCACACAGCTCTCCGTGTGTGCGGAGCCCACAGATAGATATATAGTCCCGCCACGCTGTCCCCACTGAAAGTGAGAGAGATCGGGGGAGGGGGGTGAGATGACAGGTGCCCTCCATGTGCATATGGAGCCCTGGCCCATCCACCTCCTCGCTTCAGAACCCAGTCTATACACTTCTCCCTCCAGGGAAAGACCATCTGTGGTCTCAGGGCAGCAGCCCCAGAAGCACACAGAAATAATAGACTCCTTCCCCCACCTGGGTCTCCAGGTCCCCCATCTCCCCCTCCCAAGGGGTCCAGGGCTTGAACCTCCAGCCCCCAGAACTCACTGGCTGCTTTGAGGCGATGTAGGATTGAATATTCCCCTCGACACAGGGTTCTGAGGGAAAAGAGTGGGGGAGAAAAATAAAGGCTGGAGGAGGGGATGGGGGATGTCTGGAGAGAGGAAGACCTCAAAGGTCTAGTGGGAAGGGATCAGGATAGAATCAGGAGGGGGCAGGGTGGATGGGGCCATGGAGACCCCATAGAAGGGCACCTGTAAGTGAAGTGCAGAATGGCCTGGATGGAGTTCCCACCACCTGTGGAGATGTCACCCTCAAAACCGGGAAGCAGGGGCAGAAGCACGTAGACTCGGAAGCATTGCCCTTGCCTGGGAAGGGGGAGAGTCAGAGGTGTGATTTCTCCCCAAAGCCCCGCCCCTCCAGTTGGGCTTACACCACGCCCTCAGTTCCCCCCACCTGCCAGTCCACCTTACTTGTGGGCCTTCAGGATTCTGTCCACAATCTCATCGCCCACCTTGTTCAGAACCGTCCGTCCATCTGAGCAGCTAATGAAGAACTGATTCTGGGGCAGGGACCAAAGAGATATCAGCAGCCAAGCCCCTGCCCTGCCCCCAGCTCCCGGCTGCCATCCCCATCTCCAGGCTCCAGGCCTCAGCCCTAGGCGCCCGTTTTCCCCCAGGCCCAGCTATACCAGCCCATCAGCACCGATCTGCTGACATCCTAAGTCTCTCTCCTGGGACATCCCCTCCACTCGCTCTCCTCCCACCCCTCCCCCCCCGTCCCCCCCCCCCGCCCCCCACCCACCCCAGTCAGACCTCAATGTAGAGGAAGTGCTGGCTTTCCCTGATGGTGTGCAGGTAGGCATTGAGGATGGAGTTCTCCAAAGTCCCCGCTGACCAGCGGTCCACTGACCGCAAGACCTGGGGGAATGGCAAATATGAGGTGGTGCCTGACCCCAGGAGGGGCGGAGTCTGGAGGGCTCTCAGCTCAAGGAGAGTGGGCTGAAGGGAGGGGAGTGGGGGCAGGTTGAAGTCAGTCCGGCCTCACCTGCACGGTGGCGCACTGCCCCCCTGGGAGTGTGAAGGGGAGCTGGTGTGCAGTGCTGGTGGACTTGGGCAGCAGGTAAGGGTACATGGGTGTCTTGTACTTGGCCTTGGTAGTCTGAGGGGGAGGGATGGCAGAGTCAGTGGGAGGTGGCAAGCTGCCCCTGGCTCCCTCCCAACCTCCAGCATCCACAGGAGGGAGGGAGCACCTTGGTGAAGTTCCAACGCTGGATGAAGTGCCGGGCCAGGTCTCGGGCAGGTGGGCCGTGGACAACCACTCCAACATCCCGCCATGGCATCCGGGCTGTGGTCGCCCTGTCAATGAAATCTGGGGATCCCAGAAGAGAGGTCAGGGATGGTTCCTTGGGGACACGTGAGGCAGGGAGGAGGAGCAGCTGACCAGAGGAAAGGCTGCATTATCCTTGACCCAGCTTGTCCCATTCTCAGTCACAGCCCAGACTTTTGCCCCTGCTCCCAGCTCTCGGGGACTTTGGGGGAGGGGACCCTCACCTTCAAAAGGCCGGTCCAGCTGTACCCAGTCCTTAGTGATAAGATTGCTGTAGTCCTTGCCCAGCCAGAAGAGTTGGTTGTGAGAGAAATCTGGGGTGGATGTAGAGTCTGAGCACGCGGTGGGAGGCTGTGAGGGGAACACACCCAAGCCATGGGCAAGGAGAGGTCATGGGGCCATACAGAGCCAGGGCCAAAGAGAAGAGAGGAACACTGAAAAAGTATGAGACAGGGACAGAGACACAGAGTAAGAATGAAACGGACAGTCTGACTTCCCAGCCCTCCCCTTCAGCTGCACTTCCTAGAGGACTTGGGGTGGCGGGTGGGAGTGGTTAGTGGAAATGAGGGGAAAGGCTGGAGCTGGGAAGGGGTATAGATTTAGGTTAGCTGAGTTTGGGGGTGTTCAGGAAGACCGTGGGGGATTACCTCTGGGGCAGCTGATTCAGAGGCGTCTCCAAGGTCAGTCAGTCGGTAGTGCAGGTCATCCCAGCGGCCATAGGCGAGATCCAGCCCTCCCAAGAAGGCCACAACTTGGTCCACCACCAGTAGCTTCTCATGATGGGCCCACAATGTCACATGGTCTGGGTGACGCATCACCTGGAGCAGGTATGGAGCAGTTCATGAGGGTGGGCTTAGGCGAGAGAAAGACAAGAGGTAATGTTGGGAGGGAAGTGGAAAGAGAAGGATACGATGATTAAGGAAAGGGAGGGTTGAGAGGATGGGAAGGGTGGTGAGGAGGGCTGTATGTGGGAAGGGTCTCTGAGGTGTGAGTCACCTTTATGTTGGGGTGCAGCAGCATCAGAGCCCTCTTGCTATAGCCACTGTTGATGCTCAAGGCCAGCTCCACTTCCTTAAACAGTAGGACGGACACACGGACACCCTCCTCCTGGTGGTGCACAAGGTAACATATCCTAATGCCTCTCTCAGAATGGCCCCTTTCCACCTTCCCAAACCCTTCCCCTGGCTCAGGATTCCTGAATGTCCCCCTACCCAGCCTGGAGAACCTCGATGCTCTGCCACTTACCCGGCTTTGATGCTTGCAAAGCACTTAGCAATGGGTGAGCAATGCATTCACTCACTCATCCACCTATATACCTACCCACCTATCTATCACTATCCATCCATCCTCCCAACCATTTGTTCATCCTCTTATCTACTGTCTATCATTCATCCAACTATTCACCCACCTTCCTATTGATCCACCTTTCCAAACTCAAATCCTTCCATATATCTCCCTTTCCATCCTTTACCTATTTGCCCACCCACTCTCCATCATCCATGTAGCTTTCCTCCTGTCCGTCAACATCTATGGATGCCTCCAACATGGTAGACATTGTGCCTTGTACTGGAACTAGTGATATTAATCAGTCCAATGGGAAATAGACATGAACACCCCCAGGTAACACAATAAAGTACAATGAGCACTGGGAGGGCAGTCTATACCAGGTAGAGGAACACGAAGAGGGAGGTGTCAGTTCTTCTTAGGGAAGAGGAGGAGGAGATGATGTTTGCCAGACACTGAGCCAAGATGGGCATGTTTCCTCCCCTTGAAGCCTTGGATTCCTATGTTCCTTCATGCTTCTGTCCCTTCTAGCCAATCCCACCACACCTCCCCTCCAGCCTGACCACTCTCCTCACCGCCTTTTTCTTGAGCATAACATCCAATCTCCAGTCATCTGAATGGGCTGGACGCTTCAGGTAAATCTCAGGACTCAACCTAGGATTCAGGGAAGGGGTTGAGGAGGGTAATCTAACCCTCCAGACAACCAGCCACACCTCCCTTTCCACTCCCTCCTGGGATCCATAGTTGATCTGTCATAGGCCCTATCCCAAACCTTCTTGCTTGGGCTTTTCCCCCACGTACCACCAGTCTGTGATGAAAATCTCCTCTCGAGCTCGCAGGATGGCATCTGCCACAGCGGCAAAGTAACCTGCCCCATTCACAAACCTGGGGGGAGGCCAAGCCAAGGAGTCAGGGAGTCAGAAAGCTCTGGAGAGTGAAGACCAGAGGATAGTCATGGGGTCAGAGGTGACAGCAGGGTCCAAAGATCAATAGTGATCAGAATGGTCAGATGGTATCAGATATATGAAAGTGGGATAAATTTGCCAGTATGAGCGAAAAAAAATTAAAAATTAGGAAAGACAATAAAGTAAGGAAAATGACTAAAGATTGTGAAGATTAATACATCACACATAAAGATTTCCAACAAAGGATATCAACCAACTGAAAAGTGAACAAAGAATAAGAACAGTTCACAGAGGAAATTATAATGATCCTATATAATAAAAGACTAATATGCAAATCGACCAAACAGCAGAATGACTGGTTGCTACGACACGCACTGACCACAAGGGGGCAGACACTCAATGCAGGAGCTGCCCTCTAGTGGTGAGTGTTCTCCCACAGGGGAAGTGCCCCTCAGCCAGAAGCCGGGCTCACAGCTGGCGAGTGCAGTGTCGGGTGGGAGCCTCTCCCGCCTCCACTGCAGACAGGTGGTAAGGAACAAGGAGTCCCGGACTGCGAGAGCCCCGGACATCCCCCAAGGGGTCCCAGACTGCGAGAGAGGGCGCAGGCCAGGCTGAGGGACCTCCCCGCCCCCAGTGCACAAATGTCATGCACTAGGCCTCTAGTCAATTATAAGAAAAGATATTCAACTTCACTAGTAAGCAAAAAAACTGGTATAAAGTGAAATAACATTTTTTAATTCACAAAATTGGCAAAAATTAAAATCACTGTGGTAACACTCAATGTTAGCATATGAGGAAGTGAGTATTCTCATAGACTATGGATACATTGGTTATAACCTTTTTAGATGACAACTTGGCAGTATCTATCTGAATGTTAGATGTACATATGCATTAAAACCATTAAATTCACATAGCAATTCTATTTCTAGGAATATATCCTATTAAATGCTTGTGCAAAGATTATGTTCATTGCAGAATTACTTATCAGAATGAAAAATGGGGAAAATGTAAAAAATGGGGCCTGGCCAGTGTGGCTCAGTGGTTGAGCATTGACCTATGAACCAGGAGATCACGGTTCGATTCCCAGTCAGGGCACATGCCCAGGTTGCGGGCTCAATCCCTGGTAGGGGGTGTGATCAATAACTCTTTCTCATCATTGATGTTTCTATCTCTCCCTCCCTCTCCCTTCCGCTCTCTGAAATTAATAAAAACATATTTTAAAAAGAAAGTAAAACATGGGGAAAAACCTAAACACCTAATCTCTAATAAATGTATTAAGTGAAAAAATGTCACAGAAGAGAGTACATGATCTCATTTACATTAAAACAAAAAGTAACAAATAAGAATATGAAAATATGCAGAAAAAAATCTGGGAGGATAAATTTCAAACTGTTGCCAGGGTTACTTCTGAGGTGAAAAAAGGGATTGTTGGGAGGATGTATAGGGAAGAAGTAAGGGCTGGGGGGCGGAATAAAGGATTATGCAATGAGTGGGAACTTTAATTTTGTTAACATGTTTGACTTTTATTATTTTTTTTTAAATCCTCATCCGAAAATTTTTTTCCATTGATTTTTTTTTCTTTTTAAAAAAAATACATTTTATTGATTTCAGAGAGGAAGGGAGAGGGAGAGAGAGATAGAAACATCAATGATAGGAGAGAATCATTGGTCAGCTGTCTCCTGCATGCCCCACACTGGAGATCGAGCTCACAACCTGGGCATGTGCCCTTGACTGGAATTGAACCAGGGACTCTTCAGTCTGCAGTCCGGCGCTCTCTCCACTGAACCAAACCGGCTAGGGTTGCATTGATTTTTATTTTTATTTATTTTTTATTTTTTGCATTGATTTTTAGAGAGAGTGGAAGGGAGAGGGAGAGACAGAGTGAGAGAAACATCAATGTGAGAGAGAACCGAGGTACATGGCCTTGACCAGAATCGAACCCGGAACCTTTCAGTCCGTGGGCCAATGCTCTATCCACTGAGCCAAACTGGCTAGGGCAACGTGTTTGACTTTTTAATAACATTCTAGTACGATGGTTAACAGCAGGGTCTTAACCTAGCCTGCCTGGATTTGAATCCTGGTGCACTGCTTACAAGGTGTGTGACCCTGGGCCAGTTACCTAACTTCTCCTTGCCTCGGTTTTCTCATCTGTAAAATGGAGATAACTATACCTGCCTTGTAGGGTTGTTGTGGAGATTCAGTAAGTTAATACATATAAAACACTTAAAACAGTTCCTGGCACATAGTAAGGGCTACATAAGTACTAGCTATTATCATTCTCAAGTTAAAAACAAATCTCAACACCCCTTCCATCCTTCCATGACTGCCCCCCTGCCTATCATAAAAGTCAACCTCCTCAGCTTAGTATTCGGGGACAGGTCAGGGGCTGCCGACTCCCAGGCTCTTTCTGGCCACTCCTCCTCACTCCACAACAACAGTCAGACCAGTGGTTCCCAAACACACCAGGCTATTTCTAGCTTCTCTGCATGGACAGCCCTCCTCCATTTTCTTTATCTTGCTAAGGCAAACCTCAGGGTTACTGCCTTCTGGAAGCGCAGTCCAGACATTCCCACGCTGGGGCAGACACCGCTCCTATCCTGTATCTACCACCAGCATGGTGAGCTCCCATTGTTTTGTGAATGAATCACCTACTGAATCACCTTAGGAAATGTTTATAAATAAAATGAATAAATCAGAGAGATTTGAGGAGATCATAGAGAACAGAAAGTCTGGTCAGTGTGGTGAAAGGGGGTTTACAAGATCACAGGAGATCAGATTGTTCAGGGATCAGAAGAGATTACCAAGTTTGGGAGTAAGAAATATCAGAGGAGCCCTAGCCGGTTTGGCTCAGTGGATAGAGCGTTGGCCTGTGGACTGAAGGGTCCCGGGTTCGATTCCAGTCAAGGGCATGTACCTCTCGGTTTCAGGCTCCTCCCCAGCCCAGGCCCTGGTCGGGGTATGTGCAGGAGGCAACCAATCGATATGTTTCTCTCACATAAATATTTCTCTCTGTCTTTCCCTCTCTCTTCCACTCTCTCTAAAAATCAATGGCAAAACATCCTCGGGTGAGAATTAAAAAAAAAAAAGAAGAAGAAATATCAGAGGAGAATTAGAGAGATCAGTGTGTTTAAAGAGGTCAGGGGGTTGGAGAGATTCAAGAAGTCAAAGGGGGAGGTTACTGAGGTCAGAAGGGGTTAATGGAGATAAAAGAGAATCAAAGACTCCACACCAAGGGGGTCCAGAAGGCCACAGAAGGCACAGAGCTCAGCAGGCCCATCAGTGTCTTACCACCGAGCCAAAGTCCCAGGCCGGGGTGGAGCGTAGCTTTCATGCCGGTGCAGCTGCAGGAAGTCTCTGCCCGGGCCCTGGGCCAGCTCAGTGATTTCCTGGCCCCACCACCGGGCCTGCCTGTAGCTGCTGCACTTGAGAATCAGGGACCTGGACGGGAACAATGAGACGGACCACAACCCTCACCCTCAGTACCTCTGGTCTGGCCCGGAAACCTCCCCACTTTAGCTATCCTATTTTCCCCACTTCCTCCCTTAGTCCCTAAATCACGACTCCATAGGGACAGGGCATATATCTGCCTTATTCATAGTTGGGTTCCTGGCACCTAGTATTATGTCAGGCACACAGGCTTGTCAAATGAATAAATGAATGAATGGAGTGCATTTCTTTTACATCAAGAGTCCCTCCCTCGCCCTGACCAGTTTGGCTCAGTGATAGAGCGTCAGCCTGCAGACTGAAGAGTCCCAGGTTCGATTCCGGTCAAGGGCATGTACCTTGGTTTCGGGCACATCCCCAGTAGGGGGTGTGCAGGAGGCAGCTGATCGATGTTTCTCTCTCATGGATGTTTCTAACTCTCTATCCCTCTCCCTTCCTTTCTGTAAAAAATCAATACAAAATATTTTTAAAAAGGAAAAAAAAAAGAGTCCCTCCCTCAAGCTTACACTCAGCCCCTTTCTCTGGGCCTAGATGCTAAGAGCAATCCCAAGCATCTGGCTAGAACCGTTCCCTGGTTCCAAATCAAGGCCAGCTCCAGGGGCATGGAAATGCCTTCCCTTCTTCCACGGGCTCTTCCACAGAACTCCCCTCAGGGCCCTAGGCTGGCTATTGACTCACCAGGCGTCTGTCCACACCAGAGAGGTCTTACCTGTGGGAGGTGTCGATCCTGACTCCATACCGTGTCTCTGTGCTCCTTTTCCCCACCTGCACGCCAAAGCCAGGGTCGAAGAGCTGAACAAACGAGATGGTGCCAGTCTCGAGGCACATGTAGAGCAGGAAGGAGTCCTTCACCACCAGCCACCTGGAGCAGAAGGGCTCTGTCTGTTCCTCCCTGCCCCTGGGACCTCCTTCCTCATCCGGACCCAAGGCCCAGCTGCTTCACCCCAGGCCTCACCTCTTGGACCAGCGATAGCAAACTTGGTCTCGGCCACAGCAGGTAAAGCCAGGAACACGGTGGCCACCGGAGCGCTTCCGGATCACCCCTTCCCTGTGGGAAAAATCAGGAAGAGATGCTGGATGGGGAGCCCAAACCCCCAGCCCACCCTTCACATCATCCCCCACTCTCAGGCAGTGATTCAGACACAGGCATTTTACAGGTGCCTGGGTGAGGGGTGTCAGACACTTACAGTCCTTTGGATCCAAGCTCTGGGATAAAGGACAGCTGACTGACTTCCAGGAACTCCGTCTGCAGAAGAAACAGGCTCAGAGGACAGACTCTAGTTTTCAGGCCCTACTGGCCGCAGTCCTCTGCCCCATGGGGGGTCTAATTATCCTGCTCCTCCTAAGAAGACCCAGGCAGCCAGCCCCTGAACCTTACCATGGCATGGTAGTTGCGGTAGAAAGACATGGTCAGGAGGCGGTTGAGGTAATTCTCCAAGTATTTCTGAAGTAGAAATGGGAGACAGAGACAGATGGGACCAGAGCCGCTTGCACACCAACGCCTTCCCCGAGGGCCTGGTGTGTGGTCGCACCTGTTTGCTGGATGCATGTCTGGTGGAGCCCTCAGGACCTGCTCGGGGTAGAGAGGGCATCTCTCTGTCGGCTGCCTCTCGGGCTGGAGGATAGGGAATAGCAAAGCTGTGGAAGGGATGGGGTGAGGGTCAAGTAAGAGCTGGGAGGCTGAGCACCTGGGTTCCTGAAGCACTAGAGATGGGGCCTTGGAGAAAGGAAGGAGACCTAGAGGCTGGCAGAAGGAAGGCCCCCTATGCTGAGAATGGAAATAAGAAATGGAGGAGTCCGACCGGTGTGGCTTAATGGTTGGGCATCCACCTATGAACCAGGAGGTCAAGGTTTGATTCTGGGTCAGGGCACATGCCCAGGTTGTGGACTCGATCCCCAGTAGGGGGCGTGCAGGAGGCAACTGATCAATGATTCTCTCATCACTGATGTTTCTATCTCTCTCCCTCTCCTTTTCTCTCTGAAATCAATAAAAATATATTTTTAATAGAAACATCAATGATGAGAGAGAATCATTGATCAGTTGCCTCCTGCACGCCCCCTACTGGGGATTGAGCCCACAACCCTGGCATGTGTCCTTGACTGGAATCGAACGTGGCACCCTTCAGTCCACAAGTTGACACTCTATACACGTGAGCCAAACTGGCTAGGGCAAAAATATTTTTTATTTTTTTAAAAAGAAAGAAATGGAGGAG
>NW_005871474.1:645581-646735 GCF_000147115.1 Myotis lucifugus
CCCCCCCCCCCCCCCGCGCATCTTTGGTCCAGCCCAGCTACCTTGGATCCACTGGTATATCTTTCAGTGCGCACCACTTGGGCGATGACAGGAACCCCAGGGCGAACACCAAGGGGTGCATTTTCAGAGGCTGAAGGTCATAGATGGCCAGAAAGGGGTGCATCCGATCAGCTGGGAGGAAAGAAAGGGAAGAGTGTAGACCCCAGGAGGTCTCAGCCCCCTCCCCCTCCTCTCCCTGAGCGCCGTGCTCCCTGTGTACCTGGGTCCTCTCCCTCCCTCAGAGTGTCCACCTCATCGGGCTCCATCTGTAACTGGCTGGAGTCCAGGTCGCCCCCGGAAGAGAAGAGGCTCTCTGGGCTAGCCGCCATCCTAGGAGCAGGGGGAAACCTCAGAGAAATGATCTGCCCTGCAGGACTGCCCCTCCTATCTCACCCCCAAGGCTCTCCACTTCCCACAGGTCCCCTCTTCTTACCCACCCGCCTAGCTTCTCGTAACTCCAGTCTCCCTGATTGCGGCCTCATCACCTGCAAAACCCCTCCAACCCGCCTCTCACATCCATCCCGACCCCAGTCCTTCATCCAGAACCCCTGGATGCCGCCTCCTGCTCTGTGAGCAGGGCGTGCAGCCAGGAACACCCAGTCAGGCCCCGGTATCGCTGAACTGGGGCAGAGCAGAAGCCAGGGAGAGGGGCCCCGGGGGCGCCGGGGGACTCGGGCTCGGCCAGCCCGGCTGGGAGGGGGGAATCCCTGCGGGAAAGAGGAAGTTACGCGCTCTCCGCCTGGCAGGAAAACCCCAAAATCTGAGAGTGCGGCTGAGTCAGGAGGCTCCGCAACCCGGGCTCATGACGGACCGCGCCCGACTTCCTGGGCCCCGGTCCTCCGCGCTCCTCTCCCCGAACCCCTTACTCTGGCAGCCCGAATCAGCGCCGCCGCGATGTCGCGAGCAGATTATGCAGAGTTGATACGGAGCAGGAGCACCCATACGACATGTCCGGTGGCGGGTTTGGTTCGATTGCTGCCCTCGTGGTGGAGAGACCCTGAGACTCCCAGCTGTGTTGTCCTTGCCCAGATTTCCTGCAGCTCGCTCCGCATGGGCAAGTAAATAATGAATGAGTCTCTCGCCACCCAGTTAGAGCCCCTGCACATTCCCTCCTG
>NW_005871474.1:646835-664523 GCF_000147115.1 Myotis lucifugus
GACCGGCTCCGTGCGTGATCAGGCCCATCAGCCGTTCCTTCGTCTGTCCCGTGCCGTCGGTCCGGGTGTGCCTGCTCCGGCCTGTGGGCGGCTCGACGCGGCGCACCGCACCTCCCCTTGGCGCGGCCCCCGGGCGCTTTCCGGCCCCAACGGAGACGCGCCTCCCGGTGGGGACCTGCGGCTGTTCCTTCCCGGGCGGGCAGTGAGCCACACCGGATACCTCCCGGCCGGCGTTTGTAGATGGGAGGGGAGATAAAAGGCCCGAGGGATGGTGGCCATAAAGTCAATGTACGCAGGCTTGCGTTCTTTCATTCATTCAACAGTTTTTGCGCACTTGCTCCATGCGAGACGTGAAGCTTACAGAAGGGAGCGAGACGGTCGCGGGAGCTGCTGTCCTGGAACTTACAGCGTAGGAGGAAACAGGAACATGTTCAGGTTGTAAAGGACAATCTATTTCAAAACACTTGAGAGCAGATTTCTTTATCTCTTCTTTGGAGGGGCATTTGGGTTGTTTCTAGTTTTTATCTCTTGTGAATAAAGCTCCTATAACGTTCCTGTGTCCGTCTGTGTCGATACATGTTTTCATTTCTCTTGGGTAAATAGCTAGGAGGGGAGTTGCTGGGTCATCGGGTAACTGTGCTTTAACCTTGTGAGAAACTGCCAAGCTGTTTTCCAAAACAGTTGTCTCATCTGACATTTTCAGTTGCTCCTCACATGGCCAACATTTGATGCTGCCAATCTTTGCAGGGCTAGCCACCCTAATATGTAAAGTCATACATCGCTGTAGTTTTATTTGTATTTCTCTGATTATTGATGATGTTGACCATATGTCATGTGCTTATTGGCCATTTGTAGATCTTTTGTAGTCTGTTAAGTCTTCACTAAGTTTTTTTTAAAATCACGTTGTCTTATTATTGAATTGTAGGAGTTCTAGATATATATTTGGATACAAATCCTCTATCAGATAAATGCATTGCAAATATTTTCCTCTAGAATGTGGCTCATTCTTTTAAAATAATGGTGCCTTTTAAGGTTGTGGGTTCCATTCCCCGTCTGGGCACATACAAGAATCAACCAATGAATACATAAATAAGTTGGACAACAAATCAATGTTTTTCTCCCTTCCGCTCCCCCCAAAAAATCAATAAATAAATTTTAAAATTTTTAAATAAAATAATGGTGCCTTTTAAAGAGCAGAAGTTTTTTATTTTGATTAATTGGTGGTATATAGGCTATATTATTTAGCAATAAAAGTGCATAAAATATAAAATAGTGCAGTCAACTTGGAAAAGTTCCTCAAACTATTAAGCATAGAGTTATCATATGGCCCAGCGATGCCACTCCTAGGTATATACCCAAGAGAACTGAAAACATGTCCACACAAAAACTTGTATATGAATGTACATAGTAATATTACTCAAATAACCCAAAACTAGAAACAACCCAAATGTCCATCAACTAATCAATAGATACACAAAATGTGGTTTAATCTCTACAGTAGGATATTATTCAGCCATAAAAAAGAACGGTGTCCTGATACGCTACAACATGGATGAATCTTGAAAACATGTTAAGTGAAATAAACCAGACACAAAAGAACCACATTTTGTATGGCTCTTTTGTATGAAATGTCCAGAAGGATAAATCCATAGTGATAGAAAGTGGATTAGTGGTTGCCAGTAGCTGGGGAGAAGGACAGGGGAGTGACTGCTAATGGGTACAGACTTTCTTTTGAGGGTAATGTTATAAAATTGGTTGTGATGGTTGCCCAGCTCTGTGACTACACTAAAAACCACTGAATTGTACACTTTAAAAGGGTGTTTTTTATTTAATAAAGTTTTATTTTTCAAAATGTACAGCTGGTGGGATCTGTTGTTCATGCATCTTCACCAGCAGCTGGGGCGTCCCCACCCTTGGTGTTTCTGGTACATGACTTGAGCTCTGTGCTTTGAAACTAATTTAATAAGTCCTTACTAAGGAGCTCCTAGGGCTGTCCTGACAACAGTCAAGGTTATAAGCTTATAGTTGGAAACTTCCTTACAGAGTTTGTCATACGTTGCTTTGTCAAATGAAGCTGGGCTATTGAGCTTGTCCCCAACTTTCGCTTTGGGTCACTTCTTTTTGGCCTCGCCCCCAGATTTGTTCACTGGGTCTTTGTCTTTCTTGGCCAACTTTCTGGCATTTTTCTTCTTCTTGTCCTCTTTGGCAGCACAGGGAAGCTCAAAGAGCAGCTGCTACCACTGCAGCCTTGCTAAATGTTGGACAGAAGGTTAAAAAGGGTGAATTTTATGATGTGTGAATTCTCTCTTAATAAAGCCGTTGATACCAAAACAAAACAAAACAAAACAAAACTGCTAATGCATGCAACATGAGCGAATTTCAAAACCATGATGCTGCAAGAAGTCAGACACAAAAGAGTAATACTATATGCTGCCATTTATATAAAGTTCTGAAGCAGGCAGAACCAATCTACAGTGGTGGAAATCAGATCAGTAGTTGCCTGTGGCAGGGGGCGGGGAAAAGATTGACTGTGAAAGGACATGTAAGGGAGCTCTGTGATGCAATGTCCTGTATCTTGATTGGGGTGGTGATTACATACATGGGTGTATATACTTGTCAAAAACCATAGAACTGTACACTAAGATGTGTGTATTAAATTATGTGTACATTTTTACTTCAATAAATTAATTTAAAAACAGAAAACAGATTTCTGTCTCAGTCAGGCAATATAGTCAGCAGTGCTTCCCAACCCTTCTCACCCACATCATAAGGGAATAATCTAGTGCAGCTTTACTAAAGGGCATTTGGAGTCCTTGTCTAGGGTGGACCTGCGGCTCCCAGCCCAGGCTCTGGGCACCTTCCCTGCCTGGCTGAGGACCTCAAAGCCTGCCAGGGACATGCTTGGGAAGCTCAGTGTGGTGGCAAGCAAAGTGGACTCTGGAGTCAGACTGATGGGAGTGGGGGTGAGTTCCTGCCCTGCTGAGAACTGCCTCTGTGCCTTGGGCAAGTTACCGAGTCTCTCAGTGCCTCTGATTCCTCGCCTCTAAAATCAGATAGTAATAACACTTGCCTCAAAGGAACACTGACATGATAAAGATAACATGTGCGAGTCCGTAGAATCTACCTGGCACAGCATAATTAATCAATTACAACTCATTATCTTCATAAAAGGGGACAAGAGCTACTGTATCATTTAATGAGAACATAATATTTCCCTGACTGATAAAGTTTCCTGTTCTAAATAAAATAAAATTAAAATTAAAAAAGGACTATTCTTTAAAACTTTACATCTTGGGAATTCTCACTTGAAAATACAAATGAGTCCCCAGCAGTGTACCGGCTGGCACCAAGATGTCCAGCATTGCTGTAGTGAATTTTCACTGCACCTTATGTCCCAGCCCCTCTGCGTGTCTCTGCCATGCCACCCGACTCAGTCTCCTGCTTCTCCACAAGGTTCAAGAGAGCCCCCAAATTAAGAGGGCACAAAAGTACAGGTGTTTGAGTGGGGTATCCCTCCACCCTCTTCTCCCCCTTCCATCTCCTGGCGCCTCTAATCACCAGGCGGTCTGAGGCTAAGTGGTAGTTTTGCCCACAGTGGGGCTTGGAAACCACACCCCTTCTCCTGGGGCCCTCCTGGCCATTCCCAACACCCTGGTCTCCTCCACTGTTGAGATGGGTCTCAAGGGGGCATGGTGTTTCCCATGGTGTGTGTGCCGGAGACAGCGGGGGACTGAAAGAGGAGCAGGTATGGGGAAAAAGGGGGGGCATCAGGAAGCTATAAACTGCACTGGGAGAAAGGTAAATGCTTAACCCAGTGAAGGGAAAAGGATAGTCTGTTTCCCTGGATGGGAGGTGGGTCTATGACTTCCCCACAGAGCTGGCTAAATACTTTGTGGGGCCCAATGCAAAATGCAGAAGTGGGACCCTATATTAAAAAATGATTAAGAATTTCAAGATGACGAGAGTAGAGCAGCACACCCAGCATGGGGCCCTTCTGAGTGTGGGGTCCTTTGCAACTGCACAGGCCTGCTCTCTCAAGGACTCCTCTCCCTCTCCCTGCTGATGCCACCAACATTCACCCAGGACCCTCAGATGTCTTCCCTGGCCTTTTTCCTCCTCACT
The DNA here is from genome assembly GCF_000147115.1 of Myotis lucifugus. Lineage (NCBI taxonomy): Eukaryota > Metazoa > Chordata > Mammalia > Chiroptera > Vespertilionidae > Myotis > Myotis lucifugus. Next base: position 650,958 of record NW_005871474.1, read on the forward strand.
GAGGGTGGTGGTGTGGGGGTAAAAGGGATCCAGACTCACAATTCCCTTCTTCTTTCAATCTCCCTTTTAGGTCTGGATCCAGCTGCCCCTCCAGATCCAGATCCCAGCCCAGTGATAGCTCCCATCATGACTGAGGGAGGGATGCCCTCCCTAGGGTCTAGTGCCTACTTCAGCAGGAAAGCCCGGCTCTCCTTCCGCCACCAGCTGCATGACATAGCATCAGCCAATGACTCTACCATTTGAAGGGGACAACCAGGGGCTGAACTTCTAGGAAGCCTTGGCAACCTTCCTTCCCCCGCTTCTCAGTGATTCCACTTTCTGGCTCCCCCAAGTCCCTCGTGATCTTCTCATTAAATATATTCAGAGTTGCCAAATGTTCTGTGTATGTCCATGTATGTTGAGATGGAAGAGTAGATGGGGAGTAGACTTGGTTAGGGGGCTGAGGTGGGAAGTGCAGAATTGGGTGGGAGTGGGGAACATAGGAGTGGTCAGTATGATGTAGCTGATCTAATGAAGAGCCCCACTGTGGCTAGCTGGAAGTTTGCTGAAATCAAACTGCAAGACTTGAGTGTGGTGAGAGCAGTTTGGAGAGGTTGGAGGCTAGGCAGGACAGCAGACAGGGCTGTCATGTTCGTTCAGTGTCCACTCTCTACTAGGCACTGAGGATGTATCAGTGAACAAGCAGAAAGAATTCTCTCTTCTCACTGACCTTACTTCCTAATAGAGGAGGTAGACAATAAGTAAACAAGGAAACACGATAATATGAGATAGCAATAACTGCTGCTATGAAGAAAATTAAACAGGGTAATATGGAAGAGGTGGTGGTGGGGGGCTATTTCTTAAATTTCATTGTTTTTAGGGAAGGCCTTTCTGATAAGGTGCCATTCAGTTCTGTTTCCTGAATGATGTGTCAATGTAGGCTCATCAACTGTAAAAAGTGTACCACTCAGTGCAGGATGCTGATAGTGGGAGATGCTATGCATATGTCGGGGGCAGCAAGGTTATGGGAAATCTCTGTATCTTCTGGTCAATTTTGTTGTGGACCTAAAACTGCTCTAAAAAATAATTTTTAAAAAAATCAGCAGAGTAGTCTCAGGCAAAAAAACAAACAAACCAGTAACTATTAAGTGCAAAACCTCTTAGGTTCTAGGGAAAAAAGCCAGTGACTGGAGTGGCAAGATTGAGGGGAACTGCTGAGTCTTCTAGGCCATGGTAAGGGGTTAAAATAGCATTCTAGATGGAATGGTAAGCCACTGAAGAATTGTGAGCAGGGAAACAACATGATTTCACTTACAATGAAAGATTACTTTAGTTGCTGTACCTGGAAAAGATTGGAGAAGATCAAGTATGGAAGCAGTAAGGCCATGTAAGAGAGGGTGTTGCCATCCTCCAGGCAAGAGATGAAGATGGCTTGGCCCAAGACAGTGCAGTGAGAGGCAGACGGGTTTTACGGGTACTTTTGGAGAGTTTTAGGACTTACTGTTAGACTGAATGTGGAGTACACGGGAAAGAAAGGAATCAAAGATGCCCTAAGGCAGGGAGGACCAGAACAGGTTTTGCAGGAAAATCAGAAGTTCTCTATTGGTTACTTTAAGTTTGAAGTACAGGTTTGAGGACAGAGATTCTTTTCTGCTCTTTTTCACTTAATCAGATACTATCCCTCTACAGGGCAGGATTATATTCTAGAGCAAAGTTTTCAAATGTAGCTTATTCACTTCCCTGGCCCATAGTGGGGAGAAAAGAAGATTGGGACAGGATTAAGAATGTTAGTCACTGTCAATGAACACCACTTTGCTCACTTAGGGCCCTGGCTTGAGTGGAGACAGCCATGGAGGGGCCAGAATCCACTCTCTGCCTCCCATCTAAGGGGCTGAAGGCCCACATATCACCACACTCCCATGGGAACAGTGGCTTCCAGAACTGGCCAACCGCACTCTCTGTGGCTGCCCTCTCCCACCCAATGTCCATCTGAAGCTCCAATTGCAAACACCTTCCTCCCAAAAGCCAAGGAAGTCACACTGCTGCTCCTGACAAGATGAGGTGACAGAGGTGAGTTTGGAGAGAGGGGCCCATGAGCCTGAGTCAGAGGAGATCTGGAGTCCTTCTGGCCTTAGAGCCAGTAGCCTCCCATGATGACAGGCAGGAGGCAGGCTAAGGGGAGGAGACCTTAGTCTCAGTCAGAATACTGAGTTCTACCTCGGGCTTGAACAGGGGTGGGGATAGGATCATTTGTTGGTAGTTCCACATAAACTACAGTCTGGTGTCACAAGGAGCTGGATCTAGTAGAGGAAAGGAAATGTGGGGGGAGGTGGCCTGAAGAGTTTGAAAACCACCCCTGTAAAGGCTCCTCTCCAATGCCCCCAGAGCTCAGAGCAGTGGTCTGTACAAACTGTAGTGGACCAGACAAGTTTCGGCTTGAAGTAAAAAAAAAAGAACCCCAAAGCACACAGACTCTTTTTGACAAACTGTTTATTGAATTTTGGGTCAGTATGGGATGTCTCTTACTGTACCCTAGAATCCCAGGGTTCAGGGAGGCGGTAAAGTGGCAATGGAGAATTTGGGGATCTGGTCTCCCAAGAGTACCTGCCGCTCTACCCCTGATTCTGATATGGATGCCAGACGGATCACCCCTCCACTGGAGCCATCCCTCTCCATGGCCAAAGCGAGAGCTGTGGATAAAAAAAAAGTTGAGGGTCAGAGTTGGCTGCTGGCATCACTGCAAGGAATGATGAAAATTGGACTGGCGTGGGTATGGGGGTTGAAGCTCACAGGCCCATAAACCCGTTCTCACCGTTAGCAGTGAATTGTAGACACTCTTCCTTGGTCATACCTTCCCGGTAGGTAGCATCGACAAAGCCATAAATATAGGAGCTTCCGGAGCCTCCAATGGCAAAGGACTGTCTTACCATCATCCCCCCCATGGGCACCGAGTACACCTGCCAGGTGGAGGGAGGAAAAGAGTCATCAGTTGTACCCTCCTCACAACACATGTACATTCACCTGTCCATTGTAGGACTGATCTGGGAAGAGTTAATAGTGAGGTAGAGGCTGCAAACAGAAAACGGCTGGGGCGGGGAGAAGATCAAAGGCATGGCCCCAAGAATCCAGGGGCGGGAAGCATCTGACCTGCCCCTCCTTCTTGGGAGTCCCAGCCTGCAACGATGATTCCTGCCATCAGGTCTTCGCGGTATCGGTAACACATCTCCTTGAAGAGGCTGGCTGCAGTGTGGACCAGAGGCGGCTCGTTCAGCTCAATGCTAGAAGACGAGGGGAGTCACAGGGAAGGCATCATCAGGACCTAGAAGTCAGACCATCCCAGCTCCCTTCACATACTTGTTTCTTCCCAGCCCACAAGCACCTGTGGAAACCAAGCTGATAGGTAACAGCATCAGCTACAGCCTGGGTATCGGCTGCAGAGCCTGAGCGGCAGCAGAAGATACGATCGTGAATAGGGGTTAGCTTGTCAGTCACCCGGTTGGCGATGTAGGACCTGCAGAATGACAGGATAGTGAGGGAAAGGACCCCACTTGTCTCCCACCTCCATCCCATTATTATCTACTCCCTCTGGCCTCGGGAATAGGGCGTCCTCTATTTCCTGTTCTCATCCAAACTGAAGCAGTCTGGAGGACAGACTTCTGCAAGAATTTCACCTACGGGCGAGTTGCAGAAGCTGGAACAAATCCTTATCTCCAGGGAGGGGAGAAACCTCCCTCCCGCAGCTGAGTGCGGAGGGTAAGGATGGGCTGGCAGGCATGGAAGGAAGAGAAAGAGAGCTCACCCAGTGGTTGTTCGGGAATCGGCCCCCAGAACCACGCCCCCGTCAAACTGAACTGCCATGATCGTGGTCTGGGAAAGAAGAGAAAGCAGTGAGTCTGGGCCTATTCGCATTCTCCAGCACAAGCGAACAATGATCCCCCTATCCAGCCCCTAGAGTACGAGGGACCCACTGTCAAGTCTCGGAGGGGCCTCAACGACCCGCAAAATACCACAATTCCAACCCTCAAATCCCCACAGGCTCATCCCAGCCTTGGCCTGTGTCGCGCAAGTTTCTAGAACTCCACACGTCCGCCTGCCTTCCCCGTCCTACCACCACGCATCCTCGGGACCCCTCTCCCTCGGCCTCCAGCACATCCCAGACCACCTCCCGCCTCCGCCCCCCAGGCCTCCCAACTCTCCCAGGCCTGTCCTCCCATCGCATTCAGACGTGCGCACATCTCCTGAACCCCGAGTCCTTCCTCACCCCTGTGGAGACTTCCCGGTTTTCCCAGTCGGGGGTAATGGCCTCCGGCCCCCAGGCTGGTGCCGGACCCGCTCCTTTAGCTACTAAGGTGGCCGCCATCTTTCTCCTCTGGTGCTGCCACAAAGCAACTGTCGTAAAGCGCTCTGTCACTCCCTTTAGTCGTGCTCCGAGGCCTTCTGGGAGCGAAGCTGGGCCACGGTTGACGGCAGAAGGGAAAAGAAATGTGGAAGGACGTTCTTTTGCGACAGTGAATTGCTTGACGGCAGCGTGGCAGGCAAGTAAGCAAACAAAAATACCACCCCACCCCCCAAAAACAAAACAAAACAAAACAAAATAAAACAAAAAACCACAACCCAGTCTGCAAGGGCTGTGCTTCCGATTGGATTGTGCAGTACTGATATATCTGATTGGGGTTGCAAGTCAAAAAGTCTTCAAGAGCACACTGTCTTCATTTCTCTTAGGTATGTACGTATATACCTGGTAGTATATACAGTGCCAGGCGTGGAATTGCTGGGTCATAAACTAACTGTTCAACATTCTGAGGAACGGACAACTGTTTTTCACAATAGCTGTCCCATTTGACATCCCCACCAGCCACGTAACAGGGTTCCAATTTCTCTACATCCTCACTAATTGTTGTGTGTTTTTACTTTAGCCATCCTAGATGGTGTGAATTGGTGTCTTGTGGGTTGGTGTTGTTTTTGTACTTCCCTAATGATTAGTGATGGTGAGCCTATTTTCATATGCGAATTGTCCGTTTGTTTATCTTCTTTGGAGGAATTTCTATTGAAGAAGTCCTTTGCCCATTTTAAAATTGGGTTATCTTTTGTTGAGTTTGTAAGAGTGTTTTTGGTATTGTAGATACTAGACCTGTATCAGATACATGATCTGCAAATATTTTCTCCCGTTCTATGGATTATCTTTTCACTTTTTTCATTGGTATCATTTGAAGCACAAAATTTTAAGTTTTGGTGAAGTCCAATTTTGTGTTTTTCCTTTAGTTGCTTATGCTTTTGATATCTGAGAAACTGTTGCCTAACCCAAGGCTACAAAGATTTACCGTTATGTTTTCACCTAACAGTGTTATAATTTTAATTCTTTTTTTTTAAAATATATATTTTATTGATGTTTTTACAGAGAGGAAGAGAGAGGGACAGAGAGTTAGAAACATTGGTGAGAGAGAAACATCGATCAGCTGCCTCCTGCACACCTCCCACTGGGGATGTGCCCGCAACCAAGGTACATGCCCCTGACCGGAATCGAACCTGGGACCCTTCAGTCTGCAGGCCAATGCTCTATCCACTGAGCCAAACCAGTTAGGGCTAATTTTAATTCTTATATTTTTAGGTCTATGATTAATTTTGAGTTAATTTTTGTATTTAATGTGTAGGGGCATATATATATATATATATATATATATATATATATATATATATATATATATATATCATTGATTTCAAAGAGGAAGGGAGAGGGAGAGAGAGATAGAAACATCAATGATGAGAGAGAATCATTGATCCGCTGCCTCCTACACGCCCCCAACTGGGGTGGAGCCCTGCAACCCGGGCATGTACCCTTGACCAGAATCGAAACTGGGACCCTTCAGTCTGCAGGCCGATGTTCTATCCATTGAGCCAAACCAGCTAAGATCCAATATTCATTCTTTTGTACGTGGATATTCATTTGTTCCAGCACCATTTGTTGAAAAGACTATTCTGTCCCCTTTGAATGGTCTTGACACCTTTGTTGAAAATCATTTGACCATGGGTGTAATACTTTTTTTGTTAATCCTCACCTGAGGATATTTTCCATTGATTTTTAGAGAATAGGAGGGAAGGAGAGAGGGGAGGAGGGAGGTAGATGAAGAGAGTAGGAGGGGGAGAGAGAGAGAAACATTGATGTGAAAGAGACACATAGATTGCTTACCTCCCACAGCACCCCAACCAGGGTGGGGATTGCACAAACTTGCAACCCAGGTACGTGCCCTTGACTGGGAATCAAACCCATGACCCATCAGTGTGTGGGCCAGTGCTCTAACCACTGAACAACATTGGCCAGGGCTAATACTTTTTATATATTGTTTGCTAGTATTTTGTTGAAGATTTTTTACATCTCTATTCATACAATATATCAATATATTGGTCTGTAATTGCTTTTTTATATATATCGTTGGTATCAGGGTAATATAGGCCTCTGAGAATAAGTAGGGAAGACTTCCCTCTTCTATTTTTGTAAGAGTTTGAGAAGGATTTCCATTAATTTTTTTTTTTAACATTCAGTAGAGTTTATCAGTGAAAATGTCTGGTGCTGGGCTTTTCTTTGTGGGAAGTTTTTTTTTTAATATTTTATTGATTTTTTACAGAGAGGAAGGGAGAGGGATAGAGAGTTAGAAACATCGATGAGAGAGAAGCATCGATCAGCTGCCCCCTGCACACCCCCCACCGGGGATGTGCCCGCAACCAAGGTACATGCCCCTGACCGGAATCAAACCTGGGACCCTTCAGTCCGCAGGCCGATGCTCTATCCACTGAGCCAAACCAGTTAGGGCTGTGGGAAGTTTTTATTACTAACTCAATCTCTTCATTATAGGACTAGTCAGAGTTTCTATTTACTTTTTAAAAAAAAATGTATTCTCTTTATTTTAAATTTTTTTATTGATTTCAGATAGGAAGGAAGTGGGAGAGATAGAAATATCAATTATGGGAGAGAATCATTGATCAGCTGCCTCCTGCACGCTCCCCACTGGGGATCAAGCCCATAACCCAGGCATGTGCCCTTGACCAGAATAGAATCTGGGACCCTTCAGTCCATAGGCCGACACCCACTCAGTCAAACTGGCTAGGGCTCTATTTACCTTTGAGTCCATTTTGGTACTTTATGTCTTTCTAAGAATGTGTCCATTTCTGTTAGGTTACCTAATTTGTTAGTCTACAATGGTTTATAGTATTCCCTTATAATCCCTTTTATTTCTGTTAAGATTTGTAGTAATGTCCCCTTTCATTATTGATTTTAATCATTTGTCTTCCCTCTTTTTTTATTGGTTAGTCTAGCTAAAGTTTTGTTAATTTTCTTGATCTTTTCAAATAACTTTTTTTCTTTTAATTTTTATTTATTGATTTGAGAGAGAGAGAGGAAGGGAAAGAGAGTGGAAGGACAGAGGGAGAGAGAGATGACCACTTTGTTCTACTTATCTATGCATTCATTGGTCAATTCTCTTTTTTATATACTTTTAAAAATATGTTTTTATTGATTTCAGAGAGAGGAAGGGAGAGGGAGAGATAGAAACATCAGTGATGAGAGAGAATCATTGATTGGCTGCCTCCTGCACGCCCCACACTGGGGATCAAGCCGGCAACCCCGGCATGTATCCCTACCAGAATTGAACTGTGATCTCCTGGTTCTTAGGTCAACACTCAACCACTGAGCCACACCAGCCAGGCTTCTTTTACATTTTTTTATTGTAGTAAAATATAAATAACAACATAAAATGTAGCATTTTAATCATTATTGGTGTACAATCTAGTAACACCAAGTACATTTACATTGTTATGCAACCCCCTTCTTTTCTTTTTGACTCTCTTGGCTCCAGCCACCTGAACTATTTTTTGTGCTCATACATTCATTCAACAAGAAACCATTGTGTTTACTAGGTACCAGGCACTGTGTGAGCCACTGAAGGTAAATCAGGGAACAAAATAGACAGAAATTTCTAGCCCCATGTGATGGATCCTCCCTTCCCCCAATTGGTGGGCGGAGTATGATGTAACCTGCAGCCCGGAAATACCTGAGTGACTAACTATGTACCTTATATGGACAATACACTGAACCACCGATCAATACCTGCCAAATACCCTAAACCAGTGATGGCGAACCTTTTGAGCTCGGCGTGTCAGCATTTTGAAAAACCCTAACTTAACTCTGGTGCCGTGTCACATATAGAAATTTTTTGATATTTGCAACCATAGTAAAACAAAGACATATTTTTGATATTTATTTTATATATTTAAATGCCATTTAACAAAGAAAAATCAACCAAAAAAATGAGTTCGCGTGTCACCTCTGACACGTGTGTCATAGGTTCGCCATCACTGCCCTAAGCCCTTGTTCCTATATGGACCATACATTAAGCCACCAATCAGCACATGCCGAGTACACTAAGCCCCCCATTCCTTCCCTCAAAAGGCATGCTCACCTCTGCACGTGCTGCTGTTCTCCCATTGTGAGACAGCCCGGCAGGTCTCTTTCCCTTAATAAAGCCTATAATCCTGGTTTTTGGCTCCCGACTGGTCTCTCACCATGGAACTTATATATATGTTGGGGGAGACAACAAAAAATAAAGAATTCCAATATACAGTATGTTAGAGAGTGAATTGAATAAGAAGAAAAATAAAGCAAGGAAGGAAGTTAGGAAGTGTGTGTGTGTGTGTGTGTGTGTGTGTGTGTGTGTGTGTGTGTTGACATTTTGGAATAATCAGGAAAGATCTCACTGAGGAGACATTTGAATAAAGACCAGAAGGAAGTAAGGAGGGAAGACATTTTCTATTTGGGGGAAAAATGGTATGGACAGAGGGGAGAGCAAGTGCAAAGGTTCTGAGGCAGGATCAAATCTGACATGTCCAGTGAGTATTGAGGAGGTCAATTTGGCTAATGCAGAGTCAGATCAGGTAGGATCTTTACAAAGCTTTTCAACATTCTTAACTGAAAATATGATACAGAAAATTTCCTGATTAATTTTTAAAAAATATATTTTTATTGATTTCAGAGAGGAAGGGAGAGGGAGAAAGAAACATCAATGATGAGAATCATCGATCAGCTGCCTCTTGCACGCCCTCTACTGGAGGTCGAGCAGGCAATTGAATGTGGGAGCAGCCAAAGTCATTTAGTAAAGATTAAACGCCTCACCGAAACCGGTTTGGCTCAGTGGATGGAGCGTCAGCCTGCGGACTGAAGGGTCCCAGGTTCGATTCCGGTCAAGGGCATGTACCTGGGTTGCGGGCACATCCCCAGTGGGAGGTGTGCAGGAGGCAGCTGATCGATCTCTCTCATCGATGTTTCTAACTCTCTATCTCTCTCCCTTCCTCTTTGTAAAAAATCAATAAAATATACTTTAAAAAAAAGATTAAATGCCTCTCTGGTGTGAGGAATAATGCACAGGTTTTAGGCTTGGGTGGCTGACAGGTGCCATTTACTCATCGAGACAAGGAACACAAGTTCTGGGAGGAGGCGATTGGATCCCAGCCGGACGTGTTGCCTTTACGGGGTCTGTGGAGGTAGCTCAGGGGACAGGTCCGGACTGGAGACTTGGCCTGTAGTTGGCCAAGGGCAGCCATAGGCGTGGCTGAGACAGCCACGGGGAGCGTGAGTCTCTCTGCTGCCGGGAACAGGGATGACACATCTTCCCACACCCACTGTTTTCTATTTCCCCTTAAAGTGCCCGCTGGCCTCACAAAAAACAAAAAACAAACAAAAAACCGCTCTAAATCGACGGCTACCAAAAAATACCTTTTATTCCCTCTAGCTTCTCCCTTCTTCCCGGGACTTCGGGGGTAGAGGGAGGAGATAAAAAAAATCCCACCCTACCCGGGGCGCGCCTGCAAGGGAATGACGTCACCGCAGAGGCGGGATATCAGGCGCCCCGCCCCCCCGATAGCCGGGCTCCGGGGGCCTGGACCCTGAGCCCAGTGCTGCGCGGGTCCCGCCCCGGGGCGCTCCCTTCCCGGGGATCCCCTAGGCCAGCTGGAGCAGGCCGCGCTCGGCCAGCAAACCCTGCGTCCGGTTGTAGACCTCCTCCAGGGTGCCCGCCGCGCGAGCCAACGCGGCCCGCGCCTCCGCCTCTCCGGTTCGCGGACAGGCCAGGTCCAGCAGGCGGCCGCGACCCGGGAAGGAGAGGAACGCGAGGCGGGCGGCCTGCCGAACCAGCCAGGGGTGGTGCGGGCCCAGGACGGTGCTGTAGGCGTCGCTGCACTGCTCGCCGGCGCTCGGGCCTCGGTGCGCCCCGGTGGCCACCCGCTGCAGGCAGAGCTGGGACCAGCGTAGCGCACGGTGCAGCAGGAGAGTCGTCCGTGAGCCCGAGGCCTTGGCCGAGTCCGGAGGGGCGACCCCAGGCCTCTCCAGCAGTCCCGCCCGCCGCTCCCACGCAGCCATGGTCGCCAGCGATGTGTAGTGCGCGGCATCTGGGCCGTGCACCCGAGCCTCGAGGGCTGTCACTTTGCTGAAGGCTTCGCTCGTGGCGAAGGTGAAGATGGAGCCGAAGGGAGTTAGGAATCTGTGTGTTTGGTGGTGGGAAGAGTGGGCTGGTTAGAGAGAGGGCGGTGGAGCCATGGAGGCGGGGAAGGATGAGGGGAGGGAGACCACTCACTTGATGAGCTCCCTCCATCCCGCCAGGTACTGCGACAACTCCACATCCCCTTCCAGGTTCAGACTAGCGCGGAACGGCCTCACCAAGCGGCCCAGCATCCCCTCGGGGCCCAGACACCGAGGCTCTTCCCGCTCCGGGGCCTCCAGGGATCCCAACTGTTGCCGGATCTGGGGGAGCAGAACCCCTAGCCTGTTAGGCCTCCTTCGCCAACCTAAGGTCTAGCTGGTGTCCCTCCTGCTGTGCTCTCGGCTTCTGTCTAGGATGGGGGGACAGGAAGGAGGACCTGCTCTGCTCTTCAGCAGGGAGTCCGTCAGCCTGGCTCCACCTTCCCCCTGTTGAGGGTCCTACTTGGAGCTCCCGGTCCCAGCCCTGCCCCCAGCATACCTGTGAAGGCGGAGGTCCCTCAGTAACGCAGGGCTGAGCCCCCGATCCGCAGCCCGAGAGGGCGCCTGAGGAGAGACAAGGCGGGGCGGTGAGGACTCGAAGAGGGGCCTTAGGTCCCCAGGACCTGGATACCTGGGTTCCTGCCAGAGAAGGTGGGGGAAGAGGCCACTCACGTAGGCTCCGAGTACAGAGATAAAAAAGTAGCAGCGCGAAAATGGCAAGAGGAATTGTATGGCGGAGCCAGCGCCTGGAGACCTGTGGAAGCAGCACGACCCCCATGGGCGCTGCTGGGACCACCACCCCTCACCAGCTCCTACCCAGGCCTTATCCCTCCACCTCCCAGAAGGAAGAGAAGTCCGCGGTGCACTGAAGTGCAAGGGTTAATCATTAATCTAAGGCCCCTTACCCTGTGCCCTTTGCCCCAGAGGGCAGCACCTCAGGGGTGAGAAACCAGATTAAGAGGATTTGGGAAGTTTGGTGGCAATGACATGTCTCTGTATTTCCCTTCCTTATAGGATCAGGTTGTAGGAAGAGGCAGCCTGGGTGTCGGGAAGGGAGGCTGGGGTCAGAACCAGCTCCCACACTGAGCAATGATGTGGGTCCTAAGATAACAGACTCTGGGCTTGAGTTCCTTCCAGTGTAAATTGAGGATAATAATAGGTACTTGGCCAGGATTAAATGATAATGTACGTGTAAACACTGTAAATGGAAAAGCTTACCACAATTGCTCCATAAATCTTACCTATAAAGTTCAAGCACGGGGCACCTGGGATCCAGGGAGCACCCGCGTCTAAATTCTCTAGCCTATCCCCACGGGACCTTGTCTTGATCTAGATGCATGATCTCTTGATTGTATACTTCAGGCTTGATCCACCATGCCCTCACCAGCTCCTACCCAGTCCTTGTCCCAACTCCAGGTTGGCTCCTCTATCATTTATCAAACAAACCTTTATTAAGTACTTCCACATGCCAAGCCCTGATTAGGCCTCAAGGAGACAAATAAACTGAGCCTTCATAGAGCTCAAGGTCCATTAGAGACTTAATTATTTGTTTCCCCCACTGGAATGTGAGCTCTGATGAATCTTGTTTTTCTTGGTTGTAACTCTATTTACAGAATTTAGAATACTACCTGGGCCAAAGTACATTATTGCAAAATACGTATTCTATATAATAAAAGCATAGTATGCAAATTGTCTCCTCAACGGGGAGTTCATGAGTTCGTAGGGAGTTTGCCCAAGGGGCAGGGCCAGCCAGGGGAAGGGAGGGAGCCCCCCCCCCACACACACACAGCCACTAGGGACCCTACCAGTGCATGAATTTCGTGCACTGGGCCTCTAGTATGTTAATAAACAAAGAAATGTGTATTAGGGGCAGGCAAATAAGGGTAGTGCCCCAGATGACAAATTTGCACTTTTTTGGGGTGCGGTTTTGATTTTTGCAAATTAGGAGTCCACCTAGTGGCCATGGAGGGGGTGCTTTCAGAGAAAGGATACAGGATGCAATCAAAGAAACAATATCTCCTGTTCTTAGCCCCCAGTCCATAAACTTCTTAGAATTGTCCCTGTCTCTGTGTATATTTTCTTCTTGGGGTGAGGGAGAGTACCCCAGATTCTCAAGGAGTCAGGACCCCAATCTCTACAAAGCCTCTTCCTAGCTCCCACAGTTCATGGATTCTTGCCCTGTCTCTCACTCTGATGCTCCCTTGAATCTGGGAGGTCCCTGAGTTTGCTACTGACCAATCCTTTCCTGTGGGATTCAGGAGCCTTCACTTCCATCCCTAGCCTCGGGCTTCCCATTTCCCAGTGTTGAAGTGTTTCTCAGCTTGGCTGACGGTGACCTTAGGCAAGTTGCTTGCCATTTCTAAGCCCCAGTTCCCTATTCTACATAATAGGAAGGCTAATTCCCACCTCCTAAAATTGTGAGGGTTAAATAGAACACGCCTGCAAGACACTAACCACATAGCCTGTAGTAAAAGTTCAGGCGGATGGTGGTGATTTCAACTTGTCTGCTCCTGATGCCCCTCCTCCTCTGGTGCTGGGAGCATAGGTCTCCCTGAGCAGCAGATCAGGTCTGCAGGGTTCCGGGAGCAGATTAGTTTTTGGTGTCACTTAATCCGAGTGGCCCTTCCGCAATCGGAGCCCTCATGGGGCAGAGGTGGTATAAACCTGCTTAAGGGGCCCTGGCTCACAGAGGCTGCAGAATGGAGCCAGTGGGAGCCAAGCTGCTGCTGCTGTGGGCGATGTGCTGCGGGCACGCCAGAGCGATTGGTTCCAGAAGCTACACCCAAGTCATCGAGGTGACCAACGGGGGCCCCGCGGGCGACTGGGCCTGGCCCGAGATGTGTCCTGATGGATTTTTCACCATCGGATTCTCCATCAAGGTGAGGGCTCAGATCTAGGTCTCAAAGGCTTGGCTCAGTGGGTAGAGCTTTAGCCTGCGGACTTAAGGGTCCAGTTTAGATTCCAATCCAGGGCACATGCTGGTTGCGGGCTGGATCCCCAGTAGAGGGGTGTGTAGGAGGCAGCCAATCAATGATTCTCTTTCATCATTTAAAATATATATATATATATATATATATATATAT
>NW_005871474.1:664623-672112 GCF_000147115.1 Myotis lucifugus
ATATTTTTATTGATTTCAGAGAGGAAAAGAAGAGGTAGAGAGAGATAGAAACATCAATGATGAGAGAGAATCATTGATCTGCTGCCTCCTGCATACCCCCCACTGGGGATCCAGCCCACAACCCAGGCATGTGCCCTTGACCAGAATCGAACCTGGGATCCTTCAGTCCCCAGGCTGATGCTCTATCCACTGAGCCAAAATGGCTAAGGCTCTCTTTCATCATTGTTTGTCTCTCTCTCTCCCCCTCCCTCTCTGAAATCAATAAAAATATGTTTTTTTAAATAAAAGATACCAACCAATTCTAGTAATAAAAATTAAAAAGAATGCATTCAACGCTTATTTGTAAAAAAAATAAAATAGTGACTAGTAGTCTGATTCATCTTTACCCCTCCTCTCTGTGCCAGGTGGAGCCCCCGCAAGGCATTCCTGGAGACGACACGGCAATGAACGGGATTCGGCTGCACTGCTCCCGTGGGCACAAAGTGGAGTCCGAGTCTGGAAGGTGAGGGGCAGAGGCCAATGATCCCCTAGGGTGGGGTATGCGCCTTATCCTGTTACACCCACCCCCTCCCAGCCGGCAGGTAACTCCAACGCTGCCACACCTTAGACATGGGGAGTAGGTTGTAGACCTCCCCTGCGCACCGTGGTGGATGTCAGGTGATTAGACCCGACCCCCGAGGCCAAGGAGCCCCTGGCTTGGGAAGTCCCCAGGCTGGGTCGGGCTGGAGGTGAGTGGGCGGCGCCCCACAGCCAGTGAGTCTTCCCTTCCCTCGCAGGTGGGGCGCATGGAGCGAGCCGCTGTGGTGTCCCCATGGCAGCTTCCTCGTGGCTTTCTCACTCCGAGTGGAGGCACCCACGACCCTTGGGGACAACACGGGCGCCAACAACGTGCGCTTCCGCTGCTCCGACGGCAAGGAGCTGGAGGGGCCTGGCCTGGCCTGGGGAGACTTTGGAAGCTGGAGTGAGCCGTGTCCTAAAGGCATATGTGGTTTGCAGACCAAGATCCAGCGGCCCAGAGGCCTCCCCGACGACACCGCGGTGAACGACGTGCGTTTTTTCTGCTGCAGCAGCTGATCCCTTTGCGTCCGCTCCCGGCCCCACCTCCGGCTGTCCCACCTCCCGTATTAAAGCTTCCCCGTCATGGCTTTGGTGTCATCTGTTTTAGGCATAGCAAACTGCATCTCCCTGTCTCCTAGCCTAGCACTGGGCCAGCCTGAAATACAGGTTTGGCTCGGGAGTCCATGGCAGGCTGCCCAAAGTTACGGACCCATAGTCACTTCCATTTTGCATACAAGTGAAGGAAGTCCCTGGCTTTCTGAGGGCGTCTGCATACACATCATGCCCATTAAATGCCCAGGTTATTTATTTTCTGAGCCACCAGTGACCTAGGATTCAGAAACTTCTACCAAATTAGGAGGCGACATGTTACCACACCTTCAGGCTTCATTTTCTAGAGCTTATTGGTTAACGTGTCTTTTCCATAGTTGTCCCCCGCCCCCCCCCTACCAACTCCAAGGGTGGCTTTTCTGTATACTGATTCCCATTTTGGATCTTTGCCCTCGATGTTCTCTCTGCCTGGAATCCCTCGGCATCCAGGTGGTTAGCCCACAAGCAGACTTCAGCTCTAATTTCACTTCCTCAGAGTTTATATCTATCCCATTATCAATGTGTTGTTATTTTTTAATCTTCACCTGAGGATATGTTTTACTGATTTTAGAGAAAGGGTTCCCCGTCCTGAGCATGTGCCCAGGGGGACTTGCAAAGGGCTCATTAGGCCCGTGTGGAGGTAGCACTCTTGAAGGCAGGTCTGACCCACGTGGGGAGAGGCACAGAATGGGGTAGTGAAGGCGAGAAAACCGGCTAAGCCTTACTCGGTCTCTTTGAAATGGTAGGGGGGAGAGAAAGAGAGAGAGAGAGAGAGAGAGAGAGAGAGAGAGAGAGAGAGAGAGTTGGTTACCTGCCTCTAGTATGAGTCCCCACCAGGATTGAGCCTGTAACCTAGGTATGTGCCCTGACCCAGAATCCAAAGAGCAGGCAACCTTTGGGTGTACAGGACTACGTTCCAACCAACTGAGCCACACTGGCCAGGTCTCAACGAGTTTTGTAAAAGTGCTTAGCATCAGCTGATCTTTTAAAAACTGCCAATTTTCCACCCTGGAATGTTAAATTGAGAGCTTGTTTGGAGGTTCTAGCAGGGGAGCGCAGCTACTCGTATACCCTTACTGAAGATCGGTCCTCTCCTCTGGGGGGACGCACATGGATCGGTGAGGGAGGAGGGGGACACCCGCCTAGCCAGCCAGATCAGCCGAATCAACCCTGGCGATCAATGGGGTGACAAATGTCGCAGCCAGATCACCCTCACATCCTGGAATGTTAAACTGAGAGCACAGAACTTGTCTGCCTTGTTAACTTCGGTATTTCCGGTGCACACTAATAGCTCAATAACTATTTGCTGCCCTGGCCCTCCTGGCTCAGCTGGTGGGAGCCTGGTGGGTGCACTAGGAGATGGTTCCTTCCCGGTTGGGGCACATGCCCAGATTGCAGATGGATCCTGGCTGGGGTGCGTGGATGAGGCAACCAACTGATGTTTCTCTCTGGCATCCATGTTTCTCTTTCTCTTCCCCTCCCTCTCTCTCAAATCAATGAAAAATGATAAATAAAAAATTTAAACTCAGGCTTAAAAAATAACTATTTGCTAAGAAAATCAGCGGGGTGCAGGGGCCCCACACAGGGGAGCCACAAGCCCCGCCGTGGACACTTCTCACATAGGGCACGATCTGAGATGCGCAGGAGAGCTCAAAACGGTTTATTTCAGGGCGGGGGTGGGTCGGGTGGGCGTCCAGCGGCGGGCAGGATGGTCAGTGGAGCCTCATTCAGGGGTGCCCTGCGGAAAAGAGACCGTGAGAACGCAGCCGGGGAGCCAGCAGGTTCCCTCCAAAGCTCCTGGGCGCGCGGTCCCACCTTCTTCCTGCAGTCGCCGCAGAGGACACCCACGGCCGCGTTCACCACCTGCACCCCGCACAGCACGAGCTCCAGGCACGAGGCGGCCAGGAGCAGCGAGAAGAGCGTCACGTGCCAGGTGACCACATTAGGCGGCTCCTGGCACAGATCCCACAGGGTGCGGTTGAACAAGTAAGATTCTCTGTGGATCGACAAGGTCACATGAGAGACGGAGGTCGCCGCGGAGGCCCCCCTCCGGGTTCCCTGTCCTGAGCGCGCGCCAAGGGGGACTTGCGGAGGGCGCCTGAGGCCCACGTGGGGGAAGCGCTCTCGAAGGCAGGTCCGGCCCACGTGGGGAGAGGCACAGAATGGGGTAGTGAGGGCGCGAAAACCGGCTAAGCCTTACTCGGTCTTTTTGAAAGGGGTGTCCCAAGAACCGTCCTTCAAAAGACACTTGGGTCCATCTCGGAGCCCGGTCCCGGATACTGAGAGGCAATAGATGGCTCCAATCATCCCTAACGCCGAGCAGAAGACCGAGCGCAGCATCTGGATGTGGAGTGGAAGGAGAGGTGAGTCGGCCCCGCCTAGCTCCTACCCCCTCCCCCTATACATTTCCCTTCAAACCCCATTGCTAGGAGTTAGGTTAACCCTAAGAGCCAGCGGCTGCAGAGGTTCATGGGGGTTGTAGTCCCCTCTAATCAGGCCCATCGAGGCCTAAGATTGGGGGGGAGGGGGAAGGGGGGAGGAACGGGGTAATGGGGTTGGGGTAGGGGTAGGGGTAGGGGTAGGGGTAGGGCGGGGGAGAGGTGGATCCCCGAGACTGCAGAGAGCTGGTGTAGCTAGGAAGAGGGGGCGTGGCTTTAGGTTGGCTCTTCCTAGACCTGTTCAAAGACCGATCCTGGATCCCCTCTGAATTTGGATCTTACCCTGCAGCGATTCCCACAGCAGCCTGCACCGCAACAGCCCTTGCCCCCTGCCCGGACGGCTGCAATTCCCGGACACAGTACCTATGGAACAAAAGTGCGTGTGACAGCCAGTCCCTCCAGATCCTCCAGGCCTTTCAGGGGTGGGCAAACTTTTTGACTCGAGGGCCACAATGGGTTCTTAAACTGGACCGGAGGGCCGGAACAAAAGCAAGGATGGAGTGTTTGTGTGAACTAATATAAATTCAAAGTAAACATCATTACATAAAAGGGTACGGTCTTTTTTTTTTTTTTAGTTTTATTCATTTCAAACTGGCCGGATCCGGCCCTCGGCCGTTGTCATCAGTGCTTACCTCCTCCTGGAACCTGCCTGTGATGTCCTCAGCCCTTTGGACTGTAGGAAGACCTTATCTGTACTTCTCCGGGAGCACTCTCAGGTTCCATCTTAATTTATCATAATTTATGTGTCTACTTATTTCTGTCCAGATTGTAGCCTCCAGGAGGGTAGGGCCTAATAATATATTCTCAATAAATCTTGAGACATGTTCGGTGCCCAATTGAATGGCAGTTAGGAGGCCTGGGTTTAATGCTAACCCCAATGCACTGCACACTCCAGGAATTGGTTCATCTCTCAGGGTCTCTGTTTTGTCCTCTGTAAAATGGGTCTGCAATACCTACCTCACAGGGCTGATCTCATGATTTTTTTAATGAGATAACAAGTTGACTGGATGTCAAGACTAGCTCAGAGTAAATGCTCAATAACTATACATTCCCTCCACAGCAGGAAGGAATGGTGGTGCTGGAGTGTCTGGGATCATGATGGTGGAGGGTGGAGGAGAATGTTAGTGGAGGCTCTGATGGGAAGTATAAGAATCCCCAAGATACAGCCCTCGTCCTCTTTGTCTTTCTTTCTCCCTGTGACCTTCCTCATGGAGCCCATTCCCTCCAGGGTATCAGCTTCTCCTCTGCCAATAGTCACCTCCTAAATCATGCCTCCAGATTCAAATCTAACTGCCTTAAGGATATATGTTCACTTGAATGACTTGGTTTTAGCTCAAATTCAGCCAGCCTCATACTGACCTCACAATTTATTCTCCAAATTCATCTTCCATCAACTTTTTTTTTTAAATATAATTTTATCGATTTCAGAGAGGAAGGGAGGAAAGAGAGATAGAAACATCCATGATGAGAGAGAATCGTTGATCGGCTGCCTCCTGCACACTTCACACTGGGGATGGAGCCTGCAATCTGGGCATGTGCCCTGACCGGGAATCGAAACCATGACCTCCTGGTTCATAGGTCAATGCTCAACCACTGAGCTATGCTGGCTGGGCTCCCATTGACTTTCTTGTCTTCATCACTGGAGGTATCCTCCAGATTACCCAGGTTGGAAAACTTGAATTTTTTTTTTAAGGCCACCAAAAATTTTGGTTGCCTCCCCCCAAAAAATTGGGAGAGAGATGAAAAAACTTGAATCCTTTACACCCAGCCAGACTTCAAATCCTCTTGACTTTTCCAACGTCTTTTGAATCTGTCAGTTCTTCCTTTTTCTTCAAAGTAAATCCCTAATCATCTCCCATGAAGATGATGTTTGCAGCCTGCCTACTAGATTCCGTATCTCTTGCTCCATCCTACATGCTACCATTAAGCTTAAGTTTATTTTTTATTTATTTTTAAGTTTTATTAGTCTTGTATGCTCACATCCTTTAGAGCAGCGGTTCTTAACCTGTGGGTCGCGACCCCTTTGGGGGTCGAACGACCCTTTCACAGGGGTCACCTAAATACATCCTGCATATCAGATATTTACATGACGATTCATAACAGTAGCAAAATTACAGTTATGAAGTAACAACAAAAATAATTTTATGGTTGGGGGTCACCACAACATGAGGAACTGTATTAAAGGGTCGCGGCATTAGGAAGGTTGAGAGCCACTGCTTTAGAGTCTCCTCACTGAGTAGCTCATCAAAACTCAACTCTGGGAAGGCATTCCAGGCTCCTCAATTTGGCCCCAGCCTTATCTTTGTTGCACCATGCCAGGTTCTTTGCCTGTCTCTCATCTCTGGAATCCCACAGCTGTCTTGATCTTTGCCTCCCTGTAAACCTTGTCTGGCCCACATCACACAAAGCAGCATTTTGTTCTTCTCCAGGGGAGGGGCTGAGAGTTTTAGTTCTGTTACGTGACCCACTGCAACCTCACAGAAACACCTGCAGGGTTGAATAAACTTTTCACCAGACACTCTCCCCTCTCTTATGTTTTATGGTAGGTCAAGGGCCAGTTTTTTGTTGTTGTTGTTGCTCCTCATCTGATATTTAGAGAGAGTAGAAGGGAGAGGAGAGGGAGAGAGAGACATCAATGTGAGAGAGACACATCAACTGGTTGCTTCCCACATACACCCTGACCAGAGCCAGGGATCAAACCTGCAACCCAGGTACGTGCCCTTGTCTGGGAATTGAGCCCTCCACCCTTTGGTGCATGGGCCGAAGCTCTAACCACTGAGAAACACTGGCCAGGGCTCTAGGGTCAGTTTTGACCCTCTGGCTTAGCCTCTCTGGTTAGGTCACTTACTGGGAAGCTCCTGGATCCAGACACCTAGAATTGCCTTTTGGGTTTACCAATTTGGAATGACCTATCTATTTGATATTCTTACTTTTTCAGTCAAAGTGTTTCTTTTGTTATCTGAGTTTCCCTGTCTCACTCTCTATCTACTCATCTTAATGAAAAGAGATGAGTAATTGTAAACGCAGGAGGAAACATTGAGTGTATAGCTCTAATCTGCTCACTTTTCTCCATCTCCATGGCCACTGGCCTAGTTCAAGCCACTATCATCTCTCCTGGGCAACTGCAGTGACCTTCATCCCTTCATCCCTCCATCTGCATCCACTATTGACTTCCCACTCTCCATTCTCCACATAGCTGCATGAGGGATTTTTTTTAAAAGAATAAGTTTATTTAAAAATAAAAAAGAATAGTTTACTGATTAAAAAAAAATATTTTAGAGAGAGAGAGAGTGGATTGTGCAGAAAGGAAAGGGAGAGAGAGAAACATGGATTTGAAAATGCAACATCGATTGGCTGCCTCCTGCATGCCCCCTAGTGGAGATCGAGCCCAAAACCCAGGCATATGCCCTTGATGGGGAAATTGAACCGTCAACCTCCTGGTGCACTGGACAACACCCAACCAATTGAGCCACACCAGCCAGGGCCACAGGGATCTTCTTAAGCCCAATAAGGTATGGAGCAACTAGAACTCTAATACTTTGCTAATGGACATGGACTTAGTATAAGAGCTTCAGAAAACTTTGATAATATCTAGTTGCACTGAATATTTGCACACTTAAGAACCAGCAGTTTTACTCCTAGGTATACAGCCAACAGAAATGCAAACATTTATTCACCTAAAGACATTTTCAGGTATCTTTATGGTAGCATTATTTGTAATAAACCCAAGTTGGAAACTATCCAAATGTCCATCAACAGTCGAATGCTTAAATAAATTGTGGTATATTCACACAATGGACTGCGTAAGAAATAATAAACTACAGAGGAAACCAAGATGGTGGCATACCAAGATGGTGGCATAGATAAACACAGGAAATTGCTACCTCCCACAACAAATTCAAAAA
>NW_005871474.1:672785-684993 GCF_000147115.1 Myotis lucifugus
AGGAATTATTGACAGAAAACTTCTCCTACCTGGTGAAAGAAATAGACTTACAAGTCCAGGAAGCACAGAGTCCTCCACACAAACGGAATCCAAAGAGGGCCCACATCAAAGACACTTTATAATTAAAATCCCAAGAGCAAAAGACAAAGAGAGAATCTTAAACGCAGCAAGAGAAAGACAGTCAGTTACCTACAAGGGAGTACCCATATGACTGTCAGCTGACTTCTCAACAGAAACTTTGCAGGCCAGAAGGGAGTGGCAAGAAATATTCAAAGTGATGAATGCCAAGAACCTACAATCAAGATAACTTTATCCAGCAAAGCTATCATTCAGAATTGAAGGTCAGATAAAGAGCTTCACAGATAAGGAAAAGCTAAAGGAGTTCATCACCACCAAACCAGTATTATATGAAATGCTGAAAGGTATCCTTTAAGAAGAGGAAGAAGAAGAAAAAGGTAAAGATACAAATTATGAACAACAAATACACATCTATCAACAAGTGAATCTAAAAATCAAGTGAATAAATAATCTGATGAACAGAATAAACTGGTGAATATAATAGAATCAGGGGCATAGAAAGGGAGTGGACTGACTATTCTTGGCAAGAAAGGGGTGTGGGGGGTGCGGGAAGAGACTGGACAAAAATCGTGCACCTATGGATGAGGACAGTGGTGGGGGGTGAGGGCAGAGGGTGGGGTGGGAACCGGGTGGAGGGGAGCTATGGGGGGAAAAAAGAGGAACAACTGTAATAATCTGAACAATAAAGATTTAATTTAAAAAAAAAAAGAGTATACACCGACACTACCCATACTAATTTCCTGGTTTTGACATTGTACTGTAGTTGTGTAAGATGTTAAATGTTTGTAACTTCCTATTAAAATGTCAAAAACATACAATCATATTGTATGCAAACGATACTGCAATAAAGTTTATTTTTAAAAGTGAAAAAAAAAGAAATAATAAACTACAAATACATGCAATAATATGGATGAACCTCACACACATAATGTTGAGCTCAAGAAGCCAGACACAGGTGGCCACACTGTATGAGTCCATTTATATAAAGTGCCAATTAGGCAAAACCAATCTATGGGATAGAAGCCAAGATAGTTGGGACTCTTGTCAGTGGCGGGTAGTGTCTGGTGGGAGGCACACCTGTGATTCTGGTAATGACCTGTATTTTGAGTGCTGAGTATGTGGGTGTGTTCACTTTGTAAAAATTCACTGAGCTGTATACTGAGGATCTGGGCAATTGTCTGTATGACTTAAAGAAGAGTTCAGCCCTAGCTGGTTTGGCTCAGTGAATAGAGCGTCAGCCTTCGAACCAAAGTGTTCCGGGTTTGATTCCAGTCAAGGGCACATGCCTGGGGTTGCAGGCTTGATCCCTAGTAGGGGGCATGCAGGAGGCAGCCAATCAATGATTCTCTCTCATCATTGATGTTTCTATCTCTCTCTTCCTCTCCCTTCTTCTCTGAAATCAATAAAAAAATATTTTTAAAAAAGAAAGAAAAGTTCAAAAACAAGTTTAAAAAGCTCAAAAAAAAAAAGTAACATGTCCTTCAATCATTTTCTGTTGTACTTAGAATAAAATTCAGATTTCTCCTGTGACTTTTAAGAGTGTATATATTTGGTCTGGCCTCTGCCTACCCAAGATCTCATCCCATTTAACCTCAGCTGCTCTGGCCACCGATCTGGTCCTCAGATATGTGAACCTGTTCCTGCCTGGGGCTTTGTACTGTCAGCCACCCTGTCTGCCATGCTGATTCTTTTTTTGGGGGAAGGGTGGGTGTCTCAGTTCAGACATCACCCTATTGAGGCCTTCCTCGAAAACACTATAAGAAGTGGCCCTCAATCTTGCTCTAGGTCAGTGATGGCGAACCTTTTGAGCTCGGCGTGTCAGCATTTTGAAAAACCCTAACTTAACTCTGGTGTTGTGTCACATCTAGAATTTTTTTGATATTTGCAACCATAGTAAAACAAAGATTTATATTTTTGATATTTATTTTATATATTTAAATGCCATTTAACAAAGAAAAATCAACCAAAAAAATGAGTTCGCATGTCACCTCTGACACGCGTGTCATAGGTTCGCCATCACTGCTCTAGGAGCTCTCTATTGACAGACCCTGCTTTGTTGCTTGATAATACCTACTCCTATCTGAAATCATCTTGCTCATTTATTTACTTTTTTCAAGTACCTCTTAAGTGCACGGCTCTGGTCTAGGCACCTGACACACAGCAGCCAGGGTAATGTAATGTACCTGATGTAATGAGGCTTACATTTTTGCTTCTGTGATACCATGTGTCTCCCCAGTGGGAATGCCAGCTTCAGAGAGAGCAGGGGCCTCGCCTGTGTCCTCATGGCATAGCACGGACCAGGTGAATAGATTTGAAAAAGCCTTCTCAAGAGTGGCTTCTCAAGAGTGGAGGTGGGAGGGAGACAGCTGGGAATGAGCACGTTGAGCGGGCATCCTCAGGGATCTCCCCTGAAGCAGGCTGGTTAGATTGTGGGGAGGTTGGGGTGGTTTAAGCTGGAGAAGAGCATGATGTGATCCTGAGTGAGGCTGTAGGTCTGGGAGGAGTGTGACATCTCAGGGAGAGTTGAAGTCAGAAGGATGGAGTAGAGTCCAACAGCCATGAATCCATGTGGGATGGGAGTAGGAGCAAAGACCCCAGAGGGTAAGAGGAGATTGGTGGATACAGGAGAAGAGGTGGACCTATGAAAGAGATAAAGGGGCGATGTCTCCCAGAAAATTTTATCAGTCAACTGTCCTGAGCAGTGTGGAACTGTGCTGGGTAGGTCTTTTGTCTTCATCCCATGAAGATATTAAACTAGCTTGACATTCCAAAGTTCCTCTAAATGGGGAGGGAGTTGCAGGATGGGAGGTAGAAAGTCCAGGGAATCTGTGTCTCCCAGTCTCCCCCTTTTCCTGACAGATTCCAGTCTCCAGGAAGATGTGGGGGCACCTTCTTCATTACCCTGACCTAGGTTTGAGTTTATCCTTAGCTCTGAGCACAGAGGGGGCATTCAGAAATGTGGGGTGAGGCCCTAACCGGTTTGGCTCAGTGGATAGAGTGTCAGCCTGCGGACTGAAGGGTCCCAGGTTTGATTCCGGTCAAGGGCATGTACCTTGGTTGTGGGCACATCCCCAGTAGGGGGTGTGCAGGAGGCAGCTGATTGATGTTTCTCTCTCATTGATGTTTCTAACTCTCTATCCCTCTCCCTTCCTCTCTGTAAAAAAATAAAAATAAAAATCAATAAAATACATTAAAAAAGAAAAGAAATTCCCATTAAAAAAAAAAAAAAGAAATGTGGGCTGAGAGTGAAGAGACATGGAGACTGGGGAGAGTGACACCAAGATGAGAAATAGGATGACTAATCCGTGACACTGCTTCCTGGCTCCAGACTTTATCAAAGCACCCCCCACACACACCCATTATTATCTTGCCCTGATAACCTCCCACACAACCAGCTGCTCCTTTAGCCTCAACCCTTGTGGCCGCAAACATCTGCTCAGTGGTGGGATGAGGAGGGGCAGGTAGGACATACTCCCTTCCCAGAAGGGAAGCTGCTTAGAGCAGTGAGGCTCCCTTCCTTCCTGTTCCCCTCAGACATTCAGCTCAGCACCCTGGGGCTCCTCCAGCACCTCTCCCCAGTGCTCAGTGTTTGGGACCAGATTCAGAGTGCTCCAGGTCTCACCGTCCCACTGCCACCCCTTCCCAGGCAGCCGCCCTTTTCCCTCTCTCCCTCTCCCTCCTGTTCAGAACCCCTTGCAGTGGTTCTCAACCTTCCTAATGCCGCGATGCTTTAGTACAGTTCCTCATGTTGTGGTGACCTCCAATCAAAAAATTATTTTCGTTGCTACTTCATAACTGTAATGTTGCTACTGTTATGAATCGTCATGTAAATATCTGATATGCAGGATGTATTTTCATTGTTCGCGACCCACAGGTTGAGAACCGCTGCGAGAGGGACACCCAGCCCCCTGCCTCACTAGCCTTCTCACCATCAGGCCCCCGCCGAAGAAGCCAGCCATTAACCAGACTTGCAAGCTGAGTTTGTCCGTGTTGGTCCAAGTGGTCTCCCCATTAGGCACCAGCAGGAGGGCGTTCGCCACGATGCAGACAAGGGAGAGGGTGATGAGGGAGAGCCCCACGAAGCGGGCACACTGTCCGGTGCACATGGTGAGGTGGCTGGACAGGCTGTGGGTGAAAGTGAGCCCGGAGGCCAGCGGGGAGGAAAACAAGCCTGGAGCAAGGAGCAAAGGTCAGGAAAGAGGTGTGGCAGAAACTAAGGCCAGATCGATGATAAGCGGGAGAAGCAGGAGACACAGGCAAAGCGGAGGTAGGGGTGGGGGGTGGGGGGACTGCTGTCCATGAGGTGCAGGGGAGGATGTGGTGGAGATGGTGGGGGAGCTTGACGCAGAGGAAGTTGCCTGGGGTCAGTGTGTTCTTCCTCTTTTCCCTGCACGCACCTCTCCTCAGCCCCTCTGTGGGCTGCTTACCTGCTTTGTGATTTAGTCAAGCCCCTTAATTTATCTAAGCTTAGTTGCCTTATCTGTGTAGTGGCACTTGGCTCGCAGGCTGGCTGTAAGGATTAAATGAGACCATGTAAGCTGTACTTGTTAAACTAGGATACACCAAGCAGCTGTATGGCGGCCTCATCATTTCCATGAATCCTGCAGGGAGGTTTCCTTCTGGAAAGAAACTAAGGAGAGAGTAGTGGACATTCGTTGTTCTTTCGTTTCTTCTCCTCCTCCATATTTGTTTATCAAGCCCTCTTCCTGCTGGGCTCTCCGTGGCAGCCTGAGTGGTTAGAGCATCTATCCACGGCCTCAGTGTTTGACTCAGCGACGGCCACGTGATCCAAGCCAGTCCCCCTGGAATTGTTTTCTGTTTTTCTGTTGTTGGCAATCTGATGTCCAAGAAGTTCTGTTTTTGTTGGGGAGCTGAAATTGCTGGTGGCACATTGGGTGTTAGAAAGTGAAGTCAATCCAGAGGGAAGAACATTCAAAGGCTGGAAAGACACTAAGTCTGTTGATTATATCTTCGAGCATGCAGACTCAGCTATGCCGGAAGCCCGATCATCCCTCGGAAAGTTTTGATTATGTGCAGAAGTTTGAATTGTATTTCTGCCGGCTACTACAGAGAGTCTTTAAAAAACACACACACCATATATATATACTTTTAAATAATTTTTATTGATTTCAGAGAGGAAGGGAGAGGGAGAGAGATAGAAACATCAGTGATGAGAGAGAATAATTTATTGGCTATCTCCTATACATCTGCAACCCCCGCATATGCCCTTGACCAGAATCAAACCTGGGACCCCTTAGTCTGCAGGCCGATGCTCTCTCTATCCACTGAGCCAAACTGGCCAGGGCTACATAGAGTCTTTTTGATACAGAGCCCATGCTGTGGACAGGGCCTTGCTCTGGAGACTGCGGGGATTCAAAATTGCATGCACGAGACTCAGATATGGGCCTTGGGAGCAAAAAAAGGAGAGTGAAGGCTCAAGCAGGATGTGGGAGTGCCATGGAAGAGACCAGGGCGGCAGGAAGTGCTGCAGGACTTCAGAAGGCACGCGATGAGAATGTCACACAGAAAGTGGTTTTCAGCCAGTGGCCTCTGCTGTCGCTTGTCCTGGCCATCCACTCAAACAGCTACAGAGACATGAAAAATAGAGAAAACTTACCCCTCAAAATGAATGCCAGAATGTTAGAGAAATTTTTACTGTTTCTGAGACAGAGGAGCTACTGTTTATGAATCAGGGGATGCCTGAAAAAAAGAAAGTGCTTCGAAGCTCTCCCCACTGTCTGCCTCTGATTCATAGACAGTTATTGTAATAACTGATATTTTGTTTGGCTTTCGTTGCATTGTGTAATGCTTTAAAAAAAACTTCTATGTTGTTTTTGGATGTCTCTTTTCATTAACTTTTCTGTCTCTTATCATGAGTTGTTATTTTATTTAATTATTTAATATTCTCTTGTGTTTTAGAAGGCATATTTTAAATTCTGGTAGTGCCTCTCTCTGAGAAGACCCAGACTGTCATTATCCCTGCAACCTCCTTTGAGGGGGTCTGTACAGATGGTTTCCCATGCTTCTTAGCTTTATAACTTATGGCTATATTACCAGGTGATCCTGTGGTAAAAATTGAACTCTTTGCTCCAGTTCTTCAATCCTCCATGCTTTTTGCTATGACAGTTGTTGTCCCTCCCACCAGAGACAGCCTGTACCTCTCACCATATGGGCACAGTGGAATGTGGGCAGAAGTGACAATATCCCAGTTCTGAGCCTGGGCCTTGTGCCCCATCACTGCCATGGGAATAACATGCCCAAGTTAACCCACTGGTAAAAGGAAGGTGTAAGATACAGCGAAAAGGCCCAGATCAGATCCCAGCCTGTATCTGCTGACCTCCAACCAACCCTCATACATGTATGAGTGAAATAAATGCCCATATTTGTATGCCACTAAGACTTTGTGGGGTTTTTTGTTCCACAGCAATAGCTGACTGATGCAGACCCCATTGTCTAGGCCACAGCTGATTGATCCAGGTATGAGTAGCTGACCCATAGCCAGAGACCTATGAGGAAGCTTGAGGCAAGAGCTCTGCCCAGCAGAGGTACCTCACTTAATGATGACCGATCAACAAATGGGATCTTTATTCTTGGGAAACTGGAATGTGAGGCAACCTGAGAGAGTCATCAGAGGGAAGGGTGGCTCCAAATTAAAATAAATATGAAAGCAGGGAGTGAGCAAAAGCCACGAGGAAATTAAAACCATAAATAATCAGAAGCCATAAGGAAGAGAACTGTGAATTAAAGGGTCCATCTCGGCAGAACTGAAGGGCTACCTAGAAAGGAACACAAGCTGGTCTGGCCTGAGATTTCTCTGCAATGGCAGACGACAAAGGAGCAACGTATACAGTAACGACAGCAAAAGAAAAATAACAACAACAAAACCCAAAAGCCATCGTTCAATTACTGTATATGTATTTAAGTTGCTTTTTGTGTGTGAAGGGCAACAGAATTGCATTTCTGAGAATGCTTGGGTTTGGAAATATCACTGTTTTCTCTTCCTCCCCCTCCTCCACTTTCTCCTCCTTCTTCTTTTAAAAGTATTTTAACTTACCAAAAAATGAAGTAAAGTAGAAAACTCCAAAATGTGAAAGTCTTGGCATAACTGTAAATAAGTTTCATAAAACTAGTTATGAAACTGAATGTGCCATGTCCAGGGGCCATTTTAAAGAACTGTATCAGGAAAAACCAAGTTTATCAGGACAAAAAGGATATTTCTTGGTTTAGGTCATCAAAACGTCCAAAGGTAGAACTAACTTTCAGGTATGATTCATGAAAGAAATAACTGACAAGTTGGACTTCATTAAAATTAAAAATTTCTGCCCTGCTGTAACCGGTTTGGCTTAGTGGATAGAGCGTTGGCCTGCGGACTGAAAGGTCCCAGGTTCGATTCCTGTCAAGGGCATGTACCTTGGTTGAGGTGTGTGCAGTGGGGAGTGTGGAGGAGGCAGCTGAATCGATGTTTCTCTCTCATCGATGTTTCTAACTCTCTGTCCCTCTCCTTCTCCCTTCCTCTCTGTAAAAAATCAATAAAATATATTTTAAAAAAATAAAATTAAAAACTTCTGCTCTGAGGGGACTCTTTCCCCCTCCCCATCTGGGAATCTGTGCTTGTTCTTCAATAAATTTCCACCTTTGCTAAAAAATAAATAAATAAAACTTCCGCTCTGAGAAAGCCACTGTCAAGAGAACGAGAAGGTGAGTCACAGAATGGGAGAACATATTTGCAAAATACATACCTGATAAAGGATCGTTATCTAAAACATACAAAGAGAGCTGCAGACGGAATTGGAACCTCCTGCTTCAGCGAGATCGTGTTTCTCCAGTATCACCTCAATGAACAGGGAGACCAGTTTATGCCCTGAGGAAGTTTGATCCTGTGGGACAACAGACCTGCTCGGCCCATCCTGCTCTGTGCTCCCCAGACGACACATACTTTTGACACCGAGTCACCATCAAGAAATGTTTAAAGGTTCTGATGACCCAGCAACCTCGCCCTGTAATCTGAGGGTTCCTTAAATGTCATGGCTCTCCTGCCACTTGCCACCCCTCTGAGACTTTCCGAAACCAAGCTGTCCACTCTGTGAGGCTTGAAGCCTTCTTACCACCCTTGCTCTTTGGAATTCAGTGTCATCATTACCTTTGATCATGCTTGTGCGAACCAATCATGGTAGCACCCCCCTTAAAGGGAACACGTTTGAATCTGCTTTTCCTATTTTGAGTCACTGCCAGGTTATTAAAATGACTTGAAAGGAAAAAAAAAACATACAAAGAACTCTTTTTTTTTTTTATTAAATCTTTATTGTTCAGATTATTACATTTGTTCCTCTTTTTTTCCCCCCATAACTCCCTTCCTTCCAGTTCCCACCCCACCCTCCACCTCACTCCCCACCCACTGTCCTCATCCATAGGTGCATGATTTTTGTCCAGTCTCTTCCCGAATCTCCCACACCCTTTCCCCCACCAAGAATAGTCAGTCCATTCCCTTTCTATGTCCCTGATTCTATTATAATCACCAGTTCATTCTGTACATCAGATTATTTATTCACTTGATTCGTAGATTCACTTGTTGATAGATGCATATTTGTTGTTCATAATTTGTATCTTTACCTTTTTCTTCTTCTTCCTCTTCTTAAAGGATACCTTTCAGCATTTCATATAATACTGGTTTGGTGGTGATGAACTCCTTTAGCTTTTTCTTATCTGTGAAGCTCTTTATCTGACCTTCACTTCTGAATGATAGCTTTGCTGGATAAAGTAATCTTGGTTGTAGGTTCTTGTCATTCATCACTTTGAATATTTCTTGCCACTCCCTTCTGGCCTGCAAAGTTTCTGTTGAGAAATCAGTTGACAGTCGTATGGGTATTCCCTTGTAGGTAACTGAGTTTCTTTCTCTTGCTGCTTTTAAGATTCTCTCTTTGTCTTTTGCTCTTGGCATTTTAATTATGATGTGTCTTGGTGTGGTCCTCTTTGGATTCCTTTTGTTTGGGGTTCTCTGCACTTCCTGGACCTGTAAGTCTATTTCTTTCACCAGGTGGGGGAAGTTTTCCGTCATTATTTCTTCAAATAGGTTTTCAATATCTTGCTGTCTCTCATCTTCTGGTACCCCTATAATTCTGATGTTGGTGCGTTTGAAGCTGTCCCAGAGGCTCCTTACACTATCTTCGTATTTTCGGGTTCTTTTTTCATTTTGCTTTTCCGGTTGGGTGTTTCTTGCTTCTTCGCATTTCAAATCTTTGACTTGATTCTTGCGCTCCTCTGGTCTGCTGTTGGAAGTCTGTATAATATTCTTTATTTCAGTCAGTGTATGCTTACTTTCTAGTTGGTCCTTTATCACACCATCGAGGGTCTCATTAGATTTCCTGTACATCTCATCAAGTTTATCGACAGCCTCTAGAAGCCTCTTGAGAGACCTCAAAAGTGTGGTTCTGAACTCAATATCCTCCCTTGATAGTTTTGTCCTGTTTCTTTGTCTCCGCATTTTTTACGCTTTCTTGGTGCACCCCCTAGTGGTCTTTGTGCGCAATCTTGTTGTAGTTAAGCCTTGATTGTTGTAGTTAATACTAGAGGGATTTTACCTCCAGGCCGACTGGCTGTGAGAATCAGCTGTGTTTGTAGTGGGAGAACTTCTGTCCTCTAGGGAGGTGCTAATCTAGCCTTTGCCTGAGGCTATCCGGCAAATGCCTCTGTGCAGGGCTTGGGCGGGTCGGGTCCCACGGGATCAACAGGGCAGAGGAGGGAGCAGTTATGGCTGCTCTCAGTCCGTCCCCAGGGGCTCTGCCTCTCTGTCCCAGCAACAGCTGCAATCCTCGGAGGGACCGAAGCCAGACAGTCCCACTTCTCCCGTTTGAGTCTGGGTCCCTAGAGACTCGCCCGGATCTGGAGCTCAGAGTCTGAGGCTCCCTCCGGATTGAAACAGACAACCGCGCCCTCAGCCACCAGCCTGCGCCGCGTGCACTCTGCACCTTAGTATTTTACTTCAGCACTGCGCCTCTTCTGATTCTCGGTTCCTCCTAGTTGTAGAACTTCCACTCAGCCAGCCTTCCTGTGGTTCTGGATGATGTCCGCTCCGTCTTTTAGTTGTATTTTTGAAGTGGTTGTTCGAGGCAGCAAACTCCGGCGTTAACCTATGCCGCCATCTTGGTTTTCCCCTAAAAACATACAAAGAACTCTTAAAACTCAACAATAATAAAAAATAACCTGATTAAAACACTGGGCAAAAGACCTGAATATACACCTCACCAAAGAAGATATAAAGATGCTGGGGGTTGGGGGTGGCCAGGGAGAGGTCAATGGGGGGAAAAGGAGACATATGTAATACATGAAACAATAAAGCATTTAAATTGAAAAAAGAAGATATAAAGATGACAAATAGGCATCTCAAAAGATGCTCAAAATCATGTCATTAGAGAAATGCAGATGTCCCCGCACACCTATTAGAAAGGCCAAAATCCAAACACTGACAACATTGAATGCTGCATCACCGGCGCCCTTGGTGGTACAGAGGACAGTGCTGTGTGGAAATACACAGACATTGATAACAGTCAGAAAGTGATTCAGAAGAGTTAGACCCTAAGAAACTTTTGGAATATTTTAACCAATTTATTTTACTTTCAGTTTTCTTTTCATGTATGTATCAGGATAATTTTTTTAAAGGTTCTAAAAGAGCTGTAATTAACAAAAAATAAAAAACTTGAGTGTTAAGCCCTAGCTGGTTTGGCTCAGTGGCTAGAGCATCAGCCTGCGGACTGGATGGTCCCGGGTTCGATTCCGGTCAAGGTCACATGCCCGGGTTGTGCGCTCGATCCCCAGTAGGGGGTGTGCAGGAGGCAGCCGATCATTGATGTTTCTATCTCTCTCTCTCCCTCTTCCTTCCTCTCTGAAATCAATAAAAATATATTTAAAAATTTTTGAGTGTTAAGAAAGCATTGTGTTGGCTCTGGCCGGGGAGCTGAGTTGGTTAGAGCGTTGTCCCCATACACCAAGGTTGTGTGTCAGGGATGGGGGTGGGGGGTGTCATCAATCACATGGGAATCTGGGCAGCATCTGCTCACCCTGCCCCAGCTGTTCTGGGCCAACCCTTAGGTTTGCAGGTGGCAGCTCTGGTCCAGGGAAGACTTTGGGTCCTTTAGCCTCTGGATTGTAAGGAGGTAAACAGGCTAAGGGTACAAATGTGAGCCAGGCCTTGGGTACAGCTTGATTTATACATTAAAACACTTAGACTTAAGATATGTGGGTCTTCATTTGTACTATTGTCCTGGGCCTTGCAAATGTTAGCAGTGGCCTGTAGGATATACTACTAATAATAACTAACATGATAACAATGGCTATCCTGTATGCCAGGCTCTGTTCTAAGTATTTAATATATATTAACGGCCATAATTCTCATAACAAACCTACAATAGGAATGATTATCATCAGCCTTGACTTGCAGATGAGGAAACTGAAAGTGCCTGGATGGGAATCCAGGCAGTTTGGCTCCAGAGTCTGTGCTGTTGACCGTAATGGTTTGTTGCCTCCACTCAGAGAGGGGAGCCTCTTGGAAGAGGCCTGAAGGACAGGAAGAGACAGCCACGTGATGAACTGGAGGCAGAGCATGTTCTGGGTTGAGGGACAGGTAAAGGCTCTGGCAGAGAAGAGTTGCATTAAGGGACCTAAAGGCCCTGGCCGGTGGCTAATTGGTTAGAGCATCGGCCCACACACCACAGGGTTGTGGGTTTGATTCCTAGTCAAGGGCACATACCTGGGTTGCAGATTTTTTTTTAAAAAAAATATTTTTATTGATTTCAGAGAGGAAGGGAGAGGGAGAGAGAGATAGAAATATCAATGATGGGAGAGAATAATTGACCAGCTGCCTTCCACACACCCCCCATTGGGGATTGAGCCTGCAACCCAGGCATGTGCCCTGACTGAGAATTGAACTGTGACCTCCTGGTTCATGGGTTGACATTCAACCACTGAGCCACACTGGTCAGGCTGGGTTGCAGGTTTGATCCCCAGCCTTGGTCCAGGTATGTGCGGGAGACAACCAACCGATGTGTCTCCCACATCGATGTTTCTCTCTCTCTCTCTCTCTCTCTCTCTCTCTCTCTCTCCTTCTCTCCCTCCCTCCCTTCCACTATCTCTAAAA
>NW_005871474.1:686743-691386 GCF_000147115.1 Myotis lucifugus
TGTCCCATTGCACCGAATGGCTGCCGGTTTGATTCCTGGTCAAAGGCACATGCTGGGGTTTTGGGCTGGATCCCTGGTAGGGCTCATGCAGGAGGCAGCCCATGATGTTTTGCTCTCACATCGATGCTTTCCTCTTTCTTTCCCTTTCCCTTCCCTTCTCTCTAAAAAACACAATAAAAATTTTTCTTTTCTTTTTTTAAAAAAAACATATTTTATTGATTTTTTACAGAGAGGAAGGGAGAAGGATAGAGAGTTGAAACATCGATCAGCTGCCTCCTGCACACCCCCTACTGGGGATGTGCCCACAACTGAGGTACATGCCCTTGACCGGAATCGAAGGTGGGACCCTTCAGTCCTCAGGCCGACGCTCTATCCACTGAGCCAAACTGGTTAGGGCTAAAAATTTTTCTTAAAAAAAAAAAAAAAAAAAGACTGCTTAACTCCTTATTAATATAGTGTATACTCATTTCAGGGATGCGAGCAAGGAGAAATCCTGAGCAGGGGGAAGGCACTCGTCCCTGTGAATTGTCACCTAAGAGGTGTCAGTCACCATATCCTCATTGGGGACACTGAATGGCAGGAAAGAACTGCCAGCAGATGGCAGCCCAGCACGGAGCACAGGATGCTCTGTCTCCTATTGGTTCCTCTTGGGAGGGTCTTAGAGACACTGGGAAGATGAGAAGGGGCTTGCCACATGGTCCCCTTTTCTTTGAGTTCTTTTGGGTAATGTATTAGTTCGCTAGGGCTGCTGAAACAAAGTACCACAGACTGGGTGACTTCAACAACAGAAATTGATTCTCAGAGTTCTGGGGGCCAGAAGGCGGAGATCAGTCAGGATGTCAGCAGGGCTGGTTAATTTAGCTTGTAGATAGCAGTCTCCTTCCTGTATCCTCATGTGATCTTCCCTCTGACACGTCAGTGTCCAAATTTCCCCTTTTTATAAGTTTACCAGTCATTCTGAATGAGGACCCATTGTAATGACCTCACTTTAGCTTATTTAAAGAACCTACCTCTAAAGAGTCACATTGGGGGTTAGGACTTCAAATTATGAATTTTGGGGAGCTACATGAACCGATAATGGGCAATCTTTTCTTACAACCACAGGGCCAGATTAGAATGATCTCTATATATAAAAGCCTAAGCAACCAGCTAACCGTCCGACCATCCAACCAGTAGCCATGACACATACTGACCACCAGGGGGCAGATGCTCAATGGAGCTGCCGAGCATCTTGGCAGCTGCGGTTCTTGGGTGACGCATCCAGAACAGAGGGGGGGAGCCCGATTCTGGTGTGCATCACCCGAGAACCTCCCTCTCATAATCTGGGACCCCTGGGGGAATGTCAGAGAGCTGGTTTCAGCCCGATCCCCACAGGCCAGGCCGAAGACTCCACTGGTGCACAAAACCGTGCACCGGGCCTCTATTTGTAACCTTGATTTAATCAACATTATCTGAGGAGAGAAGGAAAGAGATATGCTTAACTTCTTGGTGTAACTGGGAAGTATTTGCATGTTATTTCACTCTTTTTTTTTAACTTTTAATTTCTTTATTGGTTAAGGTATTACATATGTGTCCTTATCCCCCCATTACTCCCCCCCCCCCACTCATGCCCTCACCCCCCTGTTGTTTGTGTCCATTGGTTAGGCTTATATGCATGCATACAAGTCCTTTGGTTGATCTCTCCCTCTTACCCCCACCCTCCCCTACCTTCCCTCTGAGGTTTGACGTTCTGATCAATGATTCTCTGTCTCTGGATCTGTTTTTGTTCATTAGTTTATGTTGTTCATTATATTCCATAAATGAGTGAGATCATGTGATATTTATCTTTCTCTGACTGGCTTATTTCACTTAGCATAATGCTCTCCAGTTCCATCCATGCTGTTGCAAATGGTAAGAACTCCTTTTTTACTGCAGCGTAGTATTCCATTGTGTAGATGTACCACAGTTTTCTAATCCACTCATCTGCTGATGGGCACTTAGGTTATTTCCAAATCTTAGCTATGGTAAATTGTGCTGCTATGAACATAGGGGTGCATATATCCTTTCTGATTGGTGTTTCTGGTTTCTTGAGATATATTCCTGAAGTGGGATCACTGGGTCAACCGGGAGTTCCATTTTTAGTTTTTTGAGGAAACTCCATACTGTTCTCCACAGTGGCTGCACCAGTCTGCATTCCCACCAGCAGTGCAGAAGGGTTCCTTTTCCTCCGCATCCTCGCCAGCACTTGTAGTTTGTTGATTTGTTGATGATAGCCATTCTGACAGGTGTGAGATGGTACCACATTATTGTTTTGATTTGCATCTTTCGGATGATTAGTGACTGTGAGCATGTTTTCATATGTCTCTTGGCCTTTCTTCTGTCTCCTTTAGAAAAGTATCTATTTAGGTCTGTTGCCCATTTTTTGATTGAGTTGTTTATCTTCCTTTTGTTAAATTGTATGAGTTCCCTATAAATGTTGGAGATTAAACCCTTATCGGTGAATGTTATTTCACTCTTGACCCCCAAGTCAAGAAATACAAGTTAAGGATACTTTTGAAAATCTTAAAGGAAATATTAGAGCAATAAAAAATAGGTTATATGCCTTCCAAAGCACCAGAAAAGATAAAATAGAAAAAAACTTAACTCACATAGCAGAAGATAAAGCATCAAGGAATCATAAATAAGATGACTATACCAAATATATAGGTCAAAACAATTCATGTAAATATTTTAAACTCCTCTATAAGAGAAATTAATGTTTTCAAATTGAGTTAATCAGTAAAATTCTTTTAACAGTGGTTGCTTCAGGGGAGGGGAATGGGGTAATGGGAGATAAGAGAGGAAGGGAAACTACTTTTCACTTTTGTGAAAAGGTATTTTTGTACCTTTTCAGTTTTATTAGTAATGTGTTGCTTATCCAAAAAAAAAGCATAATAAAATTAAACCATATTGTATAGATAGTGTGTTGTTCAATGGTCACTTTCTATTGATATGGGTATTTTTATAATGGTTATAGACTAGCCATAAAACCTTCAGGCACTAACTCATAGTGTATTGAAATATATAAAGCCAAAATAGAAACACATTGGGAAACTTTCAGAAATGTAATAAAAGTGGGAAACTGTAACATAACTCACCAGACTCTGGCAGATGAAGTAAGAAAAAATATACAAAAATATCAAGAATCCAAAATAAGCCCTAGCTGGTTTGGCTCAGTGGATAGAGCATTGGCCTACAGACCAAAGGGACCTGGGTTCAATTCCGGTCAAGGGCACATACCTTGGTTTCAGGCTCCTCCCTGGCCTGGGCCCTGGTCAGGGCATGTGTAGGAGGCAACCAATCGATGTGCTTCTCTCACATCGATGTTTCTCTCTGTCTTTCCCTCTCTCTTCCACTCTCCCTAAAAATCAATGGAAAAATATCCTCTGGTGAGAATTAATCAAAAACAAACAAAAGAATCAAAATAATAATAATCTAATCTAATAAAAGACAAAATGCAAATTGACCATACCTTTGCTACACCTTAAGCCATGCCCACCAGCCAATCAGAGCGACTATATGCAAATTAACCCAACCAAGATGGCGGCCGGGAGCCACGGAGCTGGAGCGAGCAGGAGGCTTGGTTGTGCCAGTGTTGGAGGAAGCCAAGCTTCCCGCCTGCCGCAGCTGGCTCTGAGCTCCACTGAAGGCAACAAAGTTTCAATTATGGAAGGTAAATAAATCCCAGAATAAAAAAGAAAAGAAAAAAGGAGAGGCTGGGAGCTTCCGTCTCCAGGGGGCTTGGCCAGCCTGAAAACCCTCAGCCCCTCACCCAGACTGGCCAGGCAACCCAGTGGGGACCCCCCACCCTAAAGGGGGTGTGGCCAGCCTGCAAACACCCCTCAGCCCCTCACCCAGGCTGGCCAAACCTCCATGGGGTGAGGGTCCCCACTGGGGTGGGGGCTTGACCAGGCTGCAAACAGCCATCAGCCCCTCATCCAGGCTGGCTAGGCATCCCAGTGGGGACCCCTACCCTGAAGGGGGTGTGATCAGCCTGCAAACAGCCATCAGCCCCTCATCCAGGCTGGCCAGGCACCCCAGTGGGGAACCCCCACCCTGAAGGGGGTGTGACCAGCTGCAAACAGCCATCAGCCCCTCACCCAGGCTGGCCAAGCATCCCAGCAGGACCCCCACCTGATCCGGGACACCCCTCAGGGAAAACCAGCTGGCCCCCACCCAGGCACCAGTCCTCTATCCTATATAATAAAAGGGTAATATGCAAATTGACCCTAACAGCAGAATAACTGGGAATGACTGGTCACTATGACACACATTGACCATCAGGGGGCAGATGCTCAATGCAGGAGCTGTCCCCTGGTGGTTAGTGCGCTCCCACAGAGGGAGCTCTGCTCAACCACAAGCCAGGCTGATGGCTGCCAGCACAGCGGTGGTGGTGGTAGCCTCTCCCACCTCCTCAGCAACACTAAGGATGTCCGACTGCAGCTTAGGTCTGCTGCCTGCTGGTAAGTGGACATCCCCCGAGGGCTGCCGGGCTGCCAGAGGGATGTCTGACTGCCATCTTGGGCCCGATCCCCCAGGGACGCGGACCTAACGCCAGCAGGTGGACATCCTCCAAGGGGTCCCTCTCTGCAAAAGGCATAGGCCGGGCTGAGGGACACCCCCCC